>NC_090725.1:337446258-337448758 GCF_036898095.1 Palaemon carinicauda
GCAGAGCTGCTGGCCGGCAGGGGTCTTACTGTACTGTACGTCGTTCTACATCTGGACCTAGTATAGGTTAGGATGTGGAATTGACTCAGCCCCTTGCCGGCCGGCAGAGCTGCTGGCCGGCAAGGGTCTTATGTTTTCGAGTGCTGCCCGGACCTCTCTTGGTCCCTCATCCATGCCTGCCTGTAGAGCCAGACGGCATTGGTCAGGAAGCCTGAATTAGTTTCTCCCCTTCCTTATATGCACTCTTTCGGTTGCCGGGCTTGGAGGTCGTGTACACTCTTATCCCGGCATCCATTCTATTTTTCTTCTAGTGCTGTACCTGACCCGGCTGCCGGCCTATGAGGCCGGCTGCCGGGCAGGTGTAGTCCTCTGGTTCTTTTGCTGCCGGCTGGCATCGGTCTTGTACCTTTGCCGGCCGGCTTATGTCAGCCCTTGTCTGCCGGTCACCAAGAGTGTGGCCGGCAGCTGGGTACTACCTTGTGTAGTTGCTGGCCGGCAACCATTGCCGGCCAACATTGGCTGTTACCGGCCGGCAGTTGCTGCCGACCGGCACAGGCATTTGAACCAGAGTGCTGCCGCCCTATAGCTGTTAAGTAGTATACTTTAAAGCTAGTTGTGGTGTGTGCCGGCCGGCAAAGGCAGGCCGGCACACATCCCCCTATACTGTACTAGTATTCTTCAGTATAACATATACAGTAAGAAGAAAACTATGGTAAGGGTTTTGGTACAGCACTGTGTCTTCTAACACTATTGTGTTTTCTTGCACATCCCTTTGCTGTTGCCCTCAGATAGGAAACTGAGTTCTTTCCTGTCTATTATCCAGGATTTTAAAATCATTGCTTAGGTGTGAGCTCCACCTGTTTCCTCTGGAAACCTTGCATTGGTTACTCTAGAAGAGATAAACCATATTGATTTTATTATCTGGAAGGCTGCAACAATGGGTTGTGAGGGAAACACAAGTGTGTGTCTTTCCTTTATGAATTGTTATGCTATACTATGCATATCCAGTGATACATAGTTCACTTGATACTCATGGAAATTTCTTCTCTTTACAGGAGGACCCTCCAAAATGCGGAAATGTTTTCTGCAACGTCCGCAGCAAGAACCTCTGTGGACATGAGTGTTGTAGGAGACACGCAGCATGCGCTGTCTCCAAGGATGATCTCCAGTATTGGGACCCTCAGGTATGTACTGTATGCACTAACCTGATTACTGAGGCTTTTGATTCCCCTAGAACGGCGGAATCAAGGGATATAGCAAGGGAGAAGCTTCGTACTTGGGTAAGGGGCTTCAAGAAGAACACCTCTGGCCCTTATCTTCCAAGTGAGAAGATGAGGGTGTATCTTTTTCCCCAGGCATCAGCTGATGCAGTGATTCCCCAGCCTCAAGAGGAGATCCCTCAAGATCAAGTCCAGGTAGACGTGGAAGTCCCAGTCGCGATGCAAGACATCCAGTTAGATGACAGGATGTCTGACCTGGACGAACGTTTGGAACAAGACCTCCTGGCAGAAGGTCAGGATGAAGTTCAAACCCCGGATGTCGTAGAGGATGAGGTCGACGAGGTGTCGGCTACTCCGGTTCAGATTCCGGAGCCTATCCCCTCAACATCGGCCGGTCTCCCAGTAGAACTGGGACAGGCCCTCTCTTCGATTGTTGGAATGATCCAACAAATGCAGAAGGAGAATCAGGAGAAGGCGGCTGCTATGGAACTGCGTATGCAGTCCCTGGCAGAATCACGTGGGCCCCGGAAAAGGCTCAATGTGAAAGACCTTCCCTTATGCTCAGATGCTAACCCATGGAGGTATGCTGAGCACATGCCGATGACGACTGGAAAGATCGTCATCTCGGATAAGCTGGGTTCAGTTCCCCTAGAGGAGGTGGAATTCTGGCCCAGCAAGGCATCATATCCGGACTGCTATGTCCGGCTGAGAAAAGAACCAGCTTCAAGGGAGGAGACAGAGTTTAAGGAGGTCATAAGTATGGACCACGCTAAGGCTCAAGCCCTACTTTCATCCTCGATGAAAGAGAGGGGCTTCTCTAACTCGAAGGTAGCTGCATTGAGCAAGAAGCTCCCTTCTTTTGTGTCCTCTCCTGCTAGAGCCTTCCCCTTTTTACAGAAAGGGTTTGCGGCTGTCCTAAAGGCAGTCGAGGCCGGCAAGCCTTGCCCCTCCCTGGAGGAGTGTAAACCCTTGTCGCTGGCCCTGCCTATGGACCACAAAGACTGGAAGGATGTCCATCTGACATTCTCAGTGGGAAAGTTGGAGGCTGATATTGCCGGACGGCAATTCGGCGAGGACCTCCCCAAGCTGTCCGACTCTCTTTTACGAAGAGAGTTCGAGACAAAAGAAAGACTGGCTGCCTCAATGTCTCATCAGACTACTCTTGAGACGATGGCAAGTGACCCCAAGGTCCATGAAATGTTCATGGTAGTGGCTAAGTCTCACCTAGCCACAGTGACGAAGGACCTTTATGGCTTCGTCAAGGCAAGGAGAGCTTGCAG
>NC_090725.1:337453758-337471258 GCF_036898095.1 Palaemon carinicauda
TTTCTCACTGGTCACCAAACAACTTTTAAGTCGCTAGCTCCGATTTTCACATTTTTATTCATAAAATCCTTTATTTTCCCTGTAGGATGATAAAACTTACAGAGGATATGCCTTATTATAGTGCTAATAATGCCTCAAAATTTCATTAGCGTGTCTTGATTAGTGTATTTTTGGGAAATATTTTTACAATTAGCACCCTCTCAACCTGGAGAGAACCCTAAACTGATATGTAACCTGAATTCTATATTGTAATTTCAGGTGATTTCATTTTAAATTTTTACTTAACCTAGCTATTGTCTGATTTGCTTTTTCCAATCTTTCATTAAACTAAAATTCTAAAGATCCTGTATTAGAGACCTATTCCCTAAATGTTTAAATGATTTCACGTCATTAATCCTTTCTCCTTCCACTAGTATTTCTTTTTCCATTGCATATTCCGTTTTCACCATCTCTTTCTTCTCCTAATCTTGATCCCAACCTCATGCATTTTGGTAAGCAGGCTTTGCAGGTCCTGTGGTGTACTGCTAATAAGTACAGCGTCATCAGCATACTCTAAGTCAGCTAATTTCCTGTTACCAATTCAGTCCAATCCATCTCCACGAATCCCAACTGCATTACAAAATCCAAGAGATGGATATACAACATAAGTGACAAGACATTCCCTTTGAGTACTCCACTGTTCACTGGAAATTTGTTTGATAGGACTCCACTAATATAAACTTTACACTTGCTATGCTCATGAGAAAACTTAATTTGATTTACATTTTAAGAGGAACTACATAATAACGCAGGACTCTACACAAAATTGGCTGATGCACACTATCAAAGTCTTTTTCTTAGTCCACAAATGCCATCTAAAGTGGATTATTTTATTCACTACTTTACTGTACAACATGTCTTAAAATATAATTTAGTCAGTACAACTTCTACCTTTTCTAAATCCTACTTGTTCATCTATCAACTTTTCATCAATCATTCTCTCTAGTCTCTTTAGAATGAGCATGCTATATATTTTCATGACAACTGACGTAGGTTTGATGCCTCTGCAATTATTGCAATCAGTCAGATCTCTTTTTTTTTTTTTTTTTTTTTTTTTGCCATTTTCATCAAGACTCCTAACTCCCATTCATCAAGTTTTGCCTCTTCGTGCACCATTCTACAAAATAATCTCGTAAGTATTCTGGGAGTCACTTCATTTTCAGCCAATATCATCTCAGCAGTTATTCCAACTTATCCAGGGGCTTTCCATCTCTTGAGTCTTTTAATGAGAGCTTCGACTTCAAACACACTGAATTCATTCATGGGCACACCAAGGTCTTCCTAAGCATCAGGTATATCAATGAAATTATTCCCTTCATATCTCCTTTTCATGAACCCACTAAAGTGTTCAGTAAAACGGTGCATGTCTTCATCTTTTCGTCGTTATAACAGATCCGTATCTATTTTTGATGGGTATATGCTTCTTCTTTGCCCCAGTAGGGATTTCATTATTAATTCTAGGAACCATTCTACCATAGGAAAAATGGAATTGTGTACAATATCCGAAGGATGATGACTCCAGAGGCCATTGGCGAATGTCAGGCACTATTGAAGGCTTTGCCTTTGCACTCAGAACTGGATTTTGTACGAGGAGGAAGGTATCCAGGTATGCTAAAAATGTTTTCTGGAATAAGATTCGCAGCGGAAAAAAATATGAGTGATCAGACCTTCACAACCCATTCATAATCACGCAGAAAAGGAATTCATATCCCATAACGAAACCAGTAGGCGGCATTCATCATGTCCTGGAGTTGATTCCTTTAAAATAAAAAGACTGAGAAACGTAGATCAGGTGATAACGACTTTACTGCCATTATCTCGTCGGGAATAAACCGATAAACTCCTCGCCATTAGGAGTATTTTCCCTTAACGAAGAACTCTTTCATAAAGAAGCGGGCCTCATTTCAACATCATTAGAGCCAGAACGCCTGGCCCACTTAACAACCCTATTTCAGCGCCAACTATTCAGCAGCACATTTAAAGACTAAAATCGCACTTAACGGAACCTTGCTCGCAATGCCATTTGGACATTTGGCACCACCATCCCTAAGGAGGGGTGATGTCCCCTATTCATATGAGGGTAATTCCCCGAAAGCCATGATGAGCAGCCGGAGAGTTCTCATTAGTAAGTCTCATTTAGAGACGCCGTCGGTGATTACGTATGATGGAACGAGTCAGCCTCTCTGAGGAGAGTGATACTACATTCAAGGAAGAATATCATTCTCCTTATACCCCCTCCTGCGATTCCTACTTTCTCTTCTTATACCTCTTCCTCTTTCCCCGGTTCCTTCTCTTCCTATACCTCTTCCTCTTCGTCCCGGGTGGTTCTCTTCCTATACTGCTTCAACATCACCCTGTTCCTTCTCTTCCTATACCTCTTCCTCTTCGTCATAAGTCTTTCTCTTCCTATACCTCTTCAACGTCACCTTGTTCCTTCTCTTACCATACCTCTTACTCTTCGCGCTGTTCCTTCTCTTCCTATACCTCTTCAACTTCCCTATGTTCCTTCTCTTCCTATACCTCTTCAATTTCCCCCTGTATACTTCGTCCTCTCCCCACCCGTGTTCATTCTCTTGCTATACCTCTCCCTCTCTCCCTTGCTCCTTCTCTTCCTATACCTCCTCCTCTTCCCCCTTTCCTTTTCTTCCCATACTACTTCAACGTCCTCCTGTTCCATCTCTCCCTCGTGCCCTCCTTCATGAGGTGTCTGGATCAAGGAAGAATTAAGATTTCCATTATGAGAGCGTTTCTGTGTCCTCAGAGGAGACTTTGAGAAAGGAATGTTAAAAGGGAGATAGAGAGGGAGTATTAAAAGGATTTCTGCGGTGGGGTGTTAGGAGAGAGGGAGAGAGAGAGAGAGAGAGAGAGAGAGAGAGAGAGAGAGAGAGAGAGAGAGATTTGTAAAACGTTAATTTTTCTTAAATATCAACTATATTGTAATGATAATTACAAGGATATTGAAACATTATTCGTCACCTGCATTTCGTTTTACAGTCTTTCAAATCATAAGAACTTGCAGTATGTTCATGTACTGTATGTTTGAGTGCGAGTGTATATATATATATATATATATATATATATATATATATATATATATATATATATATATATATATATATATATATATATATATATACAGCACGTCTGTGTGAGTGTGTAGAAAATTAAAATAAACTGATAAACTTCCAAAACAAATCCATCGCCCTGCTTAAATCTAAGCTGGCCACGGCGCTAACAGATGACCTCTGGTGTCTGGAGAGGTTGGAGCCAAATGGGATTCCGATTTTTTTTTTATTACTTCTAATATCGTTTATTTATTTCCTTGTTTCCTTTCCTCAGCTGGAGCCATGGACTTATAGCATCTTGCTTTTCCAACTAGGGTTGTAGCTTGACTAGTAGTAGGTTGGCCAGGGCACAAGCCACCCGTTGAGATACTACCGCTAGAGAGTTCTGGGATCCTTTGACTGACCAGACAGTACTATATTGGATCCTTCTCTTTGGTTACTGATCTTTCCCTTTGCCTACAAATACACCAAATAGTCTGGCCTATTCTTCACAGATTTTCCTCTGTCCTCATACACCTGACAACACTGAGATTACCAAACAATTTTTCTTCACCAAAGAGGTTAACTACTGCACTGTAATTGTTCAGTGGCTACTTTCCTCTTAGTAAGGGTAAAAGAGACTCTTTAGCTATGGTGAGCAGCTCTTCTAGGAGAAGGACACTCCAAAATCAAACCATTGTTCTCTAGTCTTGGATAGTGCCATAGCCTCTGTACCATGGTCTTCCACTGTCTTGGGTTATAGTTCTCTAGCTTGAGGGTACACTCGAGCACACTTTTCTGTTTAATTTCTCTTCCACTTGTTTTGTTAAAGGATTTATAGTATATAAAGGATATATTTATTTTAATGTTGTTACTGTCCTTAAGATATTTTATTTTTCTTTGTTTCCTTTCCTCACTGGACTATTTTCCCCGTTGGGGCCCCTGGGCTTATAGCATCCTGCTTTTCCAACTAGGGTTGTAGCTTAGCCATTAATAATAATAATAATAATAATAATAATAATAATAATAATAATAATAACAAAAGATGAGAAGGATTTCAGTGGAAAAATTAAGTTCTCAAAACGAGTGGATATGCAAAAAAAAAAATCCGGTCCATGTGCATATTGGGAGTGTAAATTTGTCCATCTGGAAGTCATAGTTCTTAAGAAATTTTTTTTTTTTTTTTTTTTTTTTTTGGGGGGGGGGGGGTTAATTACTTTAGAGGGTGGTTATGAATAGCAGAGGCAAGGGACAGTGAAGAAATAACAATGCAAAATTTTACAATTGTTAATATTTACTCAATGAAAAAACATATACAGACATTCATATAGTAATAAGAATTACGAATGTCCGAATCACGAATTATTTTGTTTTAAGGAACAACCATTGCCTCACTTCTATTAGTTAGAAAGTCCTTGGCCAGCCACACCCACCAATTAGGCTGGCTGGCTGGCTCTCTCTCTCTCTCTCTCTCTCTCTCTCTCTCTCTCTCTCTCTCTCTCTCTCTCTCTCTCAGTACTACGTTTAGTTAAAAAAAAAATTACAGGCATTTGGAATCTAAACCCCCCATCTAGAATTTGCATTAATAAAGACCGGTAAATGCCTGGCAACATTTATTCCAGGGTTTTTACCCTTTTAAAAACATATATACTGACGTAAAATATAGATATTAAGTTAACCAACCCGTTAAAGATAATAACAACGTAAGGTAAAATTACAGTCGCCTGTATTTTACTGAAATACGGTTGAGAACACAATATTTTTACGGAGATTTTCAGATTAAAATGACTTTTTTAACAGTTCATTACAATGAGGAAATGAAAATAAATAGATTGATGTCACTCCCATTTTACATTATAATTGTCACGTGGCTACGTCCATAACTAAGATTTAAGATATTTTTTTTAATTCTGGTAAAATTTGATATTTTTTTTAAAACGTAAGGAATCAACCGCGCATCAAAAAAAAAAAAAAAAAAAAAAAAAAAAAAAAAAAAAAAAAACAGCATATAGAAGGTTAAAAGAGTCTAGTTTCAATTCCTGTTTCATCAAATTAGGTGCTCAGCACAAGATCAGCTGGGCAAACCTAACCCTCCCCCTAACTGAAGTACCCAACTACAGCAGTGGCCTCCCAAGTAAACAGCATTAAGAATTACTGTTTACAATAATTGGCAACAGTTACGGGATAACTCAGCTGGAAATAAGATGAGAGAAATAACGAATGTTATATCTTCTTGGAGGTATAGCATGATGCCCTGAAGATTGGTCACACTCGGTCGACACACGAGTTTCTGATGACTTGGCAACAACAGCCATATTGCAATGACTGTTTGGTACCCTTGACATGAGGCTTATTGATCGAATGCCCTTCTTTTAGTACCTTTACTATCTTCTGCTTTCAAAAGAGAAAATCCCTATCTATTTTAGGTTTTCGTTCTCAACCTCAATCTAATATCAAATCCACAAAATATTGACCCAAAAATAGGAAATAAACCTTTCGACTTCACAATCAGCCCAGAGTTGGAATTCAGCAGAAAAACCACGGGAAATTGTCTGTCCCCTTTAGAAAGAGAACAGATTACAGATTTATAAAAGAATCACTGGTATTTTCTTTAAGATTTCTTTTGGTATTTGCAGGGAAGGATGATTGTGAGCAGGGTTTAAACTCGGGCATGTGCCATGTGGACAGTAGCTTAAATGCTGCTGCTTTTTACCTTAGATTACCTTAAAACCTTTTCCAATTTCCTTAAATGTTAAGCTTGTTGAACAGAAATTACCTTAGAATTACCTTGAAACCATGGAAATTACCTCAAACTAAGGTGATTACCTCAAAAGTTTAAACCCTGTTTATGAGTGCTATTTGGAACGGCCCAATTCTCAGCACAGCTGGTCACGTTGCCAGAGGTGCCGAGTCTAATCTGATGATGCTGATTTCTCGGTCCCGTCTTGTTTGTTGAGGAAGGCGTGTTTGCACCCACCTCCTGTCATTTGCATTCCTTCAAGGATTGCTTGATGGTGCTATGTTTACGGTCCAAAGAGTCACCTGGAAATGCTGGGTGTTATTGTTGAAAATGGCGATATTGTCACTATTTGCAGTTTTCACTGTTGTCGAGTTTAATCTGCTAATGGAGAAATGTTTCGTCGCTTAATATTTGATAGCGAATGATACTTGATAAGTAGTTGTGGACTTGGACAAATATATATAAACGTATATATATATATATATATATATATATATATATATATATATATATATATATATATATATATACATATGTATATATATACATATGTATATATATACATATGTATATATATAAATATATATATACATATATATATATGTTTATATAAATATATATATATATATATATATATATATATATATAAATATGTATATACATACATACATACATACATACATATATATATATATATATATATATATATATATATATATATATATATATATATGTATATATATATATATATATATATATATACATATGCATATATATATATATATATATATATATATATATATATATATACTGTACAGTATATATATATATATATATATATATATATATATATATATATATATATACTGTACAGTATATATATATGCATATACCGTATATATATATATACATATATATATATATATGTATGTATATATATGTATATATAGATATAATATATATATATATATATATATATATATATATATATATATATATATATATATATATATATATAGATAGATAGATAGATAGATATATTTATATATATGTGTATATATATATGTATATACAAACATATATATATGTATATATATATTTATATATATATATATATATATATATTTATATGTATATATATATATATATATATATATATATATATATATATATATATGTATATACATATACAAATACATATATTCACTTTATCACATTATCTGAACTAGCATCACATGAATCAATTGTTAAAAAGTTTGGTATTTAGATAAAAAAAAAGCAATTAGAGGAGCCAGGCGGATAAGAGATGTAAGACCTTGCAAGTGCCATTGCCAGTTAGCGAACACATCCTTTAAACCAAGCCCAGCTACTACTTTCGGCCTCGGAATTCCCACCCAATGAGAACTCGAAGGCTGGAATAAGACCTAAAAATAAATTTATTTGGCATAAAAACAGCTATGAAGCATCACTGTCACTTCTCAATGAATGCTTATAGTCATCCTTGTATTTGCACGAGGTAGGTGACTGAAAAAGTAAGTCACAGAAGAGGCAAAGCTAGAAAGATAACTCACAAAATAGGTTGAATAGCAGAAAAGAACGATTAACATAATGTGTGCAACGGGAGAGGACCTGGCATAGTGAGACAAATCTAGAAAATTAAAAGTTATAAGAAATTTAGCATGGATGAAAAGAGGGGTAAGATGATTTTGAGGTGGCTTAATCATGTTAAAAGTATGGGAGACGGCGTCTTGGTGAAAAGAGCAGAAAAATAAATTTAGCAATGCTCCATAGTAGGATGTGAGGAAGGTCTAGGAGAAGATACCAGCAGATCGATCCCTGCCTGGATAGTGACTTTAAGCTGTTTACTGGGGAGGATACTCTTGTGTTTTGAAACCACATCGGGAGGCTGGGCTTGCCCGGCTGATGTTCTGATGAGGATTTATTCTGATGATACTGAAACCCGACACGTTTACCTTTTACTTATCAATATCCATGAAAGGCAAGATTTTGTCTTAAAAAAAAGAAAAAAAAAGAAAAAAAGTGAAAGACACAGTCTGTAAATGATTGGAAAAACCCCTAAAGGGCCTTCTCTGCAGATGTTAAACGAGAATAATGTCGTGGAAGTTTTAACTATAACTGAAAACTAGTGAATCTATCAGAAACACAAACAGAGAAGTAAGCAAAACAAGAATATCTATCAGAAACACAAACAGATAAGTAAGCAAAACAAGAGTATCTAGCAGAAACACAAACAGATGAGTAAGCAAAACAAGAGTATCTATCAGAAACACAAACAGATAAGTAAGCAAAACAAGAGTATCTATCAGAAACACAAACAGATAAGTAAGCAAAACAAGAGTATCTAGCAGAAACACAAACAGAGAAGTAAGCAAAACAAGAGTATCTAGCAGAAACAAAAACAGATAAGTAAGCAAAACAAGAGTATCTATCAGAAACACAAACAGATAAGAAAGCAAAACAAGAGTATCTAGCAGAAACAAAAACAGATAAGTAAGCAAAACAAGAGTATCTAGCAGAAACACAAACAGAGAAGTATGCAAAACAAGAGTATCTATCAGAAACACAAACAGATAAGAAAGCAAAACAAGAGTATCTAGCAGAAACACAAACAGAGAAGTAAGCAAAACAAGAGTATCTAGCAGAAACACAAACAGATAAGAAAGCAAAACAAGAGTATCTAGCAGAAACACAAACAGATGAGTAAGCAAAACAAGAGTATCTAGCAGAAACACAAACAGAGAAGTATGCAAAACAAGAGTATCTAGCAGAAACACAAACAGAGGAGTAAGCAAAACAAGAGTATCTAGCAGAAACACAAACAGAGAAGTATGCAAAACAAGAGTATCTATCAGAAACACAAACAGAGGAGTAAGCAAAACAAGAGTATCTAGCAGAAACACAAAAAGAGAAGTATGCAAAACAAGAGTATCTATCAGAAACACAAACAGAGGAGTAAGCAAAACAAGAGTATCTAGCAGAAACACAAACAGAGGAGTAAGCAAAACAAGAGTATCTATCAGAAACACAAACAGAGGAGTAAGCAAAACAAGAGTATCTAGCAGAAACACAAACAGAGGAGTAAGCAAAACAAGAGTATCTAGCAGAAACACAAACAGATGAGTAAGCAAAACAAGAGTATCTAGCAGAAACACAAACAGAGAAGTAAGCAAAACAAGAGTATCTATCAGAAACACAAACAGATGAGTAATCAAAACAAGAGTATCTAACAGAAACACAAACAGATGAGTAAGCAAAACAAGAGTATCTAGCAGAAACACAAACAGAGAAGTAAGCAAAACAAGAGTATCTAGCAGAAACACAAACAGATGAGTAAGCAAAACAAGAGTATCTAGCAGAAACACAAACAGATGAGTAATCAAAACAAGAGTATCTAGCAGAAACACAAACAGATGAGTAAGCAAAACAAGAGTATCTAGCAGAAACACAAACAGAGAAGTAAGCAAAACAAGAGTATCTATCAGAAACACAAACAGATGAGTAATCAAAACAAGAGTATCTATCAGAAACACAAACAGATAAGTAAGCAAAACAAGATAAGCAAATTGATACAGAGAAGAAAATCTTATTTCCATTACGGAATCAATATCACATCAAGGGAAATCGTCACAACACGAGTTAATATTACTCAACTCCAATATCAATATCCAACCTGGGACGTGGCCTTTCTCAGACTGCGTTTGATGAACCTATTCATAGAACAAGCCAACGTCGAGATTTCGATGAACGTCGTAAATGGGTACATACATATCCAGTTGGAGAAGTGAAAGACTGAAAATGAAACAGAAATATGAAAATAAAAACAAGGATTAAGAATGATAAGGTGTAATATTTTAAAGACACTGAAAGAAGCATCTTAATTTACTTTGAGGACTGCTTTTCTGGTCCCATGCAGCAGGGGAACCCTATTCCCTACAGGGCTTTCACATTCATTTTATCGTATACATTCCAAGGTATTCAGTATTTTACACCGCATATTGTAGTTTACTGCCAGATCCACATTATCAAAGCATCAAGAGAACAAGAAAATGTGCAGTTTCTTCTTGAAAGCCTTAATATCTTTAGTCTTTCGGATGTCTAGTGGGCGCTTATTGTATAGTACTGAGGCCACATATCTAAAGGATCTAGAGCCTACGGTGGACATATATATCTAGGTTTTAGTTTCTATAATTAAAACATTCACAGTAAAACTAAAATGCAGCTTTTACAACTAATAAAATCCTTCCATCAATTTAGATAAAATAATTCCTTTACGATCTTGAATGAAGTATAAATACCCCCGGATATACCAGGAACTTCGACAGCTGTAACTGTTAACGAATTAATTGAATGCAAGTAAATTTCTATCATTACTGTGCAATGACTAATCTTTTTTGAGTTAGAAATTTATGAGCATACTACAACGTGTTAATCAGCTCCTCCTACGCTTATTGACGCAAAGGGCCTCGGTTATATTTCACCAGTCGAATCTATATTGAGCTTTTAATTCAGTACTTCTCCATTCATCATCTGCTACTTCATATAGTGCTACAATTAATGTTTCATCGCTGTTCACTCGCTGTGGTGGAAGATGTGGTAACATCCCTGACTGGTAAACGCAAGACTGGGGTTCGAGTCCCGCTCAAACTCGTTAGTTCCTTTGGTCGCTGCAACCTCACCATCTTTGTGAGCTAAGGATAGGGGGATTTGGGGAGCCTATAGGCCTATCTGGTGAGTCCTCAGCTGCCATTGCCTGGCCCTCCTTGGTCCTAGCTTGGGTGGAGAGGGGGATTGGACGCTGACCATATGTATATATGGTCAGTCTCTAGACCATTGTCCTGCTTGATGGGGCAATGTCACTGTCCCTTGCCTCTGCCATTCATGAGCGGACTTTAAACTTTAGACTTTAATATCATCACGTGTAAATTATGCATGAAGGTTAAACTTGACGTAGTTAAAAGTCAACACTGGATATTTGAGAACTTTTAGAGAAACCGGGATCGAGTGTTAGAAGCAAGTTTAGTTTAATAATGATACTGAATATCACAAGGATCTAAAAACTTCAGCATTTCCGTTTTCTTTCGTCTAATTTGCGTTCTTCAAAGAAAACGTTATTATCAATATTCGGGTTTACGTAATAAGACATATTGTTTAGAAATACTTTAATAGAGAGCATTGCTTACTCGATGCCAGATATTGCATTTAAAAGATAACTATTAATTTTGCGATAATATTTCTAGTTACATACATAATGGGTAATTATTGATTAACTATTATTATTATTATTATTATTATTATTATTATTATTATTATTATTATGAGAAGTA
Source organism: Palaemon carinicauda (assembly GCF_036898095.1). Taxonomy (NCBI): domain Eukaryota; kingdom Metazoa; phylum Arthropoda; class Malacostraca; order Decapoda; family Palaemonidae; genus Palaemon; species Palaemon carinicauda. The sequence goes on from NC_090725.1 coordinate 337,464,927, forward strand.
CTGAACAATTTAAATAAAAATATCTTAAGAACAGTAACAACATCAAAACAGATCTCTCATAGACTATAAAAAGGACTTATTACAGCCTTTTCAATATAAAAACATTTTGTTGCAAGTTTGAACTTTAAATGAAGTGTTACATTCAATTTAAACATATGGCCTTGAGAAAACATTATTAGACTAATTAGTTACAGGAAATCCCATTGCAAGAAAATTATTATTATTTTTTTTTTTTTTTTTGATTAGGTATTTCGAAAAATATATGCATACTAGCACTCGCTTAAAAGTTATATAAAAATTTAGACGACTTTGTCTTATACTAAACTTCCTCCAAATTCCTTGCTTCAGGTAAGTAACATCTCCCCTTCATTTATATTCCTTTCACGGCATCCTTTGCTCTTAAAAGTGCAAAGAAAAGTTTCCATCTTAGAATTTTCCCTTGAGCCTCTTCCTCGTCTAGGACCCACAGGATGCCCCCAGGATACCCCCAGCACCCAGGATACCCCAAGGATACCCACGGCACCCAGGATATCCCCAAGATATCCCCCCAGCACCCAGGGTACCCCCAGGATACCCCCAGCACCCAGGATACCCCCAGCACTCAGGATAACCCCAGGATACGCCCCAGCACTCAGGATACCCCTAGGATACCTCCAAGATACGCCCCAACAGCCAGGATACTCCCAGGATACCTCCAAGATACGCCCCAGCACCCAGGATACCCCCAGGATACGCCCAAGCACCCAGGATAACCCCAGGATACCCCCAGCACCAAGGATACCCGCAGCCCCCAGGATACCCCCAGTAAACCCACAGCACCCAGGATAGCCCCTGGATACGCCCCAGCACCCAGGATACCGCTAGGATACCCCCAGCACCCAGGATACCCCCAGTATACCCACAGCACCCAGGATAGCCCCTGGATACGCCCCAGCACCCAGGATACCCCAGGGATACCCACAGCACCCAGGATACCCCCAGTATACCCACAGCACCCAGGATAGCCCCTGGATACGCCCCAGCACCCAGGATACCCCCACTATCCCCACAGCACCCAGGATAGCCCATGGATACGCCCCAGCACCCAAGATACCCCCAGGATACCCCCAGCACCCAGGATACCCCCAGTATAGCCACAGCACCCAGGATACCCACAGGTTACCCCCAGCACCCAGGATACCCCCAGTATACCCACAGCACCCAGGATAGCCCCTGGATACGCCCCAGCACCCGTCCCCAAGAGGAACTAAGGCAATCAGACCGAAAAATGAGAACTGACGCCTCATTCTTCATGTCGCTCCAAAATTCGAGTGTCAGTAAGGACTCAATTCCAACCAGTCAGTATTTCTAAATTAATATTACCTTGGATGTTTCCATCCTATTACTGGGTTATGTCGTCTCATTGTTTGGCCTAAAAATGAAACCATTTGTAGGTAAAATACATTGTTTATTTATCCCTGTAATCCATTTACATGTTTAATATTTTAATCTTTTAGATTTTGATCATTTATTTTCATTCAATATAATTAAGGAAGACATGATAGTAAACTATTTAAGATAAATATAACAATAACGTAACGAGATTAGACCTTAAAGGTAAAATACACTTGGGATACTTGATATTTTGAAAGGTCACCTTATAAGGTAAAATACACTAGGGATACTTAATATTCTGAAAGGTCACCTTATCTCCTCAATTAAAAGCAACGTAAGCAAATTCCTGATACTCTGCAGAATTTTATGAAAAGCAGACTAAAAACGCTAACAGTTTCACAGTCACATGATAGCCTTCCTCCAAAGCCTCTTGGATATAGCAATGGTTTCTATATGTTATTTCATTCACAGTGGAAGGCTCTTAGTTTCCACAACGCCTAATACCACTTTCGATTATTACAAAATTTCAATTTTTTATAAGGCTCACCCTTATCAAATTAGGTTTTGTAATTTACATACCGGCATGTAATGCCTTTTTGTAACTCCATCAATAATCTTAGTTTGTACCAGAATGTACCATGCTGAACACCATAATCTAGCAAGGCCAGGAACCAAGTTTGGACTGAATATGAGGAACGAAATTGTAACTTATAAAAAAAAGAAAAAAAAACTTGTATGGTTTGAAAAAATTTAGTGTAATAAAAGGGGCAAAAAATATTCTAAGATTTATAAAGACTATTTCCCCCTCTAGTAAAGAGTCTGATAATGGTGTGCTTCAACATTTTATGGACCCTAAGAAATTCCAGAACGAGCTCATGATGATAATAATATGGGATCGCGGGGTCACAATCACCAAATGAAAAGCTAGAATGAAATGATGAAAACGTTTATTGTTGGTCTAAGCATGGATCAGAGTTTTTCAAAGTGGTTCCCTCATGTGGAAAGAATAAAAGACATTAGAATAGTGAAAAAAAAAGATGAGATCAAGTCCAAAAGGGCGATGGAGGAATATTGAAAATCATCAATAAGAAAGAAGGTGCATTAACAATTAATAAAAGAAAAAAAAACAATATCCAGCAAGCCAAAGAGTAAACATAAGATTGGGTACATGACACATTGAATATGTTTATTGTGAGGGGAGGGGATTCAGAAGCAAATCCGATAGGTATTTTAGGAGAGTGGCGATATGGTAAGCTTCGGTGCCTTAGGAATATTCTTTTCAATATTTTCACATGCAAGGAAAAATATAATATCCAATGCCAAACTGTGACGAAAAAACATACAGGTCACCACTGCATTACAACACATTGACACACAGAAAACGCTATGAGCTTTTTGCAAGTTTCTAAGCAGTAATATTTTGGCAGTCATCCTCCAGCTGGAATCAAACACCATCATTTCAAGTCTGGATTTCACGCATCTCGCTTCTCTCTTCAATAAAACTAAAATTACAGTCTTTATTTGCGTTTCTATGACATCAGCGAACACTATAATAGATCGGCAAGATGAGGCTAGAGCCCTGTTTTATTATTATTATTATTATTATTATTATTATTATTATTATTATTATTATTATTATTATTATTATTATCATTATTATTACTAGTTAAGCTACAACCCCAATTTGAAAAGCAAGATGCTCTACGGCCAAGGACTCCAGCAAGAAAAAATACCCCAACGAGGAAAGGAAACAAGGAAATATAGCACTACAGAAGAAGTAGTGAACAATTAAAATTCAATACACCAACAACATTAAAATAGCAATTTCATATATAAATAATAAAAACTTATAAAAAAAAAAACAAGCAGAAGAGAAATAAATAGAATAGTTTGCTTGAGAGTAAACCTCAAGTATGAAAATTCTACCCCAAGACAGCGAAGACTATGGTACTGAGACTAGGGCACTACCCAAGAATAGAGAACAATGGTTTGATTTTGGGGTGTCCTTTTCCTAGAAGATCTGCTCACCATAGATAAAGCTAGCTTTGATTCTTTATATGAGTATTTCTTAGTAGAATGGATTACCTAATGACTTCCAATCAAGAAGAGTTTTTTTAATAACTCCGTTTAGTCCACTTGTTTCATATATAGTTTTACATCTATCAATTTATCTATTCATTTCTCAACTTTACATCCTTCAAAAGGTTTCCGCTTACAAATGTAATTTAGAATTACTGTCAATTGGACTGAAATAACTCCTATAAACAATAATTTGAGTTTGGACTTGAATGATGTCATCATAATGAATAAATCAATTTTAAAGTCAAGAAGGAAAGGAGAGGCCTAAAAGAATGGGAAACGTAAAGTTAAACACAACACAAAAGTAAGATATCATTCGGCCTATAATTTTCCTCCACAAATCCCTCCTTGAAAGACGTATTAAAAGGCAATGAAAATAATGCCGACATTCTTGTAATATTTGAGACGTACGAACAGCCTTCTAAGATGAAAAGAATACAAATGATCTTGGAAAGGTTGAGCGTGGCAGAAAAGAATGCCTTGAGGAAAATTGGCTGGGTGGAGATGAAAGGAGTCTGAAGGCAGGGTGAAAGATACCCCACAACAGGAATTTGAATTGCAGTTAAAATAGAAAGAGAACTTGAAAAATACTTAAAAGGTATGAAAGAATGTAAGACAGAATGAAGACTCAGAATGGTATTTCAAGCATAATTAATCAGGCAAAGCAACTCGAAAGAACTAGAGCTTCTATAGGATATGATATAGAGAAAATACTAAGAATGAATATGGATTCAACCTAATATTTGAAAGACAATGAAAACTCATAATGGTAATTAAAGCATAATTAATCAAGCGAAGGAACTCGAAGGACATAGAAGCTTCTATGAGAAATGATATAGAGAAAATTCTAAGAATGAATATGGATTCAACATAATATCTGAAAGACAGAAGGAAAATTCATAATGGCATTTATAGCATAATTAATCAAGCAAATTAACTAAAAGGAACAAGGAGCTTCTATAAGAAAAGAAATTTTATAAAGAAAATTATAAAAAGGAATATGGATTCAACATCATATTCCAAAGACAGCATGAAAAATCATGATGGTATTTAAAGCACAATTAATCAGGCAAAGGATCTCGATGGAACAAGGCACTTTTATAAGAAATTATCTAGAGAAAATACTAAGAATGAATATGAATTAAAAATAATATTCCTAGGAAAACTGGAGAGAAATGTAATACACAAAGTTTAGAAAGGGTATTTGTAAGAAAATATGACTGATGGAGAATATTCCTACAAGTGAGACAATAGAAGTCACCAGAGAGAGGAAATCTAAATTTTTTCTTGCAACTCACAGGAACAGGGTTTAAAGATTTAAAGGCCACTCCTGAATATGGAGGCAAGACACAGTGCCATTAACCTGGCAAGCAAGACAACGCCCTGAAAACTGACCATATATATACATAAGATCAGCCCCCAAACTCCCTCCCAACCCAAGCTAGGATCAGGGAGGGACAGCCAATGGCTGCTGACGATTCAGCAGGTCGAGCTATAGCCTCCCGCACCCCCATCTTAGCTTACAAGGATGACGAGGTTACAGCACTAAAGGAACTAAAGAGTCTGAGTGGGACTCGAGCCCCAACTTGGAGATCAGCGAGCAGGGACGTTACCACTAGGCAACAACAACCCCTAGGGTTGATAAAATGTACATAGTCTTAAGCTTTTTTTTTTTTTTTTTTTTTTTTTTTTTTTTTTTTTTTTTTTTGGTCGGAAGCACATCAGGTGATTATTTTATACTAAAGATGTCTACTTTGCTTTTCAATCAAATTAGTAGTTGCTATACAATACTTAACAGCAGCAATGATATTTCCGGTCACATACATTATTACGATTAACACTTTATATGGTACAATTGCCCTTTCAATCATAATCTAATACTATATCTTTTCATGTAACAGGTCTGCGCAAGTATTCGTTTCATAAAGCACTAGGTAGTGCCATAGCCTCTGTACCATGGTCTTCCATTGTCCTGGGTTAGAGTTATCTTGCTTGAGGGTACACTAGGGCACGCTGTTCTGTCTTGTTTCTCTTCCTCTCGATTTGTTGAAGTTTTTATAGTTTATAAAGGAATATTTATTTTAATGTTATTCTTCCTAAAAATCGTATTTTTCCTTCTTTCCTTTCCTCACTGTTGGAGCCCCTGGGCTTGTGGCATCCTGCTTTTCCAACTAGGATTGAAGCTTGGCAAGTAATAATAATAGTAATATGATATATTATCCAGTTTCAGGCCTTTCGAATTTAATAATCCGAATATGTTTTTGCTTTCCATGTCTAGATATCATGTAACCTATATCAATCAACCACCAAATACAAACAGGCATATCCTATGACTGGACGCTTTTAGATCATAGTTGATATAAAGCTGGCCTACCCTGGAATCATTTACTGATAAATTATCTCCTATACCTGTATAATAATATCATATATATGCTATTTCTCATCCTTCATTAACCAATTTTTTTCGACAACTTTTTCTATTTACACACATTTTGTTCTCCAGCCAATGGAGAATTAACATACAACTGAATGGCATATTTAGATTAATAACTATAAATATTACACGCCATCACTTAAATAGTTATTTAGATTTAAGTGGTTCTCATTGCTTCAAGATGTTTGGAAATTTATCTTCTTCTTCTGTCTTGGATTAGAGTTCTCTTGCTTGGGAGTACACTCGAGCCTGTAGTTCTGTCTTATTTCTCTTCATCATTATTTCTTTTTAAGTTTTTCTAGTTATATGTGAAGGATGTAATTCAATCTTATTACTGCTCTTGAAATATTTAATTTTGGTTGCTTATTCTTCTCCTGTAGTGTATTTATTCCATTATTTCCTTTCCTTACTAAGCTATTTTCCTTGTTGGGGCCCTTCGGCTTAT
>NC_090725.1:337473758-337476258 GCF_036898095.1 Palaemon carinicauda
TCCTATTTTTGATACCACAATGAATATTTTCAGTGTTTGAGTAACGTAAAACAACTGGTATTCATATTTTTGATTCCACAATGAATATTTTCAGTGTTTGAGTAACGTAAAACAACTGGTATTCATATTTTTGATACCACAATGAATATTTTCAGTGTTTGAGTAACGTAAAACAACTGGTATTCATATTTTAGATACCACAATGAATATTTTCAGTGTTTGAGTGACGTAAAACAATTGGTATTCCTATTTTTGATACCACAATGAATATTTTCAGTGTTTGAGTAACGTAAAACAACTGGTATTCATATTTTAGATACCACAATGAATATTTTCAGTGTTTGAGTGACGTAAAACAATTGGTATTCCTATTTTTGATACCACAATGAATATTTTCAGTGTTTGAGTAACGTAAAACAACTGGTATTCATATTTTTGATTCCACAATGAATATTTTCAGTGTTTGAGTAACGTAAAACAACTGGTATTCATATTTTTGATACCACAATGAATATTTTCAGTGTTTGAGTAACGTAAAACAACTAGTATTCATATTTTTGATACCACAATGAATATTTTCAGTGTTTGAGTAACGTAAAACAACTTGTATTCATATTTTTGATACCACAATGAATATTTTCAGTGTTTGAGTAACGTAAAACAACTGGTATTCATATTTTTGATACCACAATGAATATTTTCAGTGTTTGAGTAACGTAAAACAACTGGTATTCATATTTTTGATTCCACAATGAATATTTTCAGTGTTTGAGTAACGTAAAACAACTGGTATTCATATTTTTGATACCACAATGAATATTTTCAATGTTTAAGTAACGTAAAACAACTGGTATTCATATTTTTGATACCACAATGAATATTTTCAGTGTTTGAGTAACGTGAAAATACTGGTATTCATATTTTTGATACCACAATGAATATTTTCAATGTTTAAGTAACGTAAAACAACTGGTATTCATATTTTTGATACCACAATGAATATTTTCAGTGTTTGAGTAACGTGAAAATACTGGTATTCATATTTTTTATACCACAATGAATATTTTCAATGTTTAAGTAACGTAAAACAACTGGTATTTATATTTTTGATACCACAATGTTTTATTATTATTATTATTATTATTATTATTATTATTATTATTATTATTATTATTATTATTATTATTATTATCATTATTATTACTAGTTAAGCTACAACCCCAATTTGAAAAGCAAGATGCTCTACGGCCAAGGACTCCAGCAAGAAAAAATACCCCAACGAGGAAAGGAAACAAGGAAATATAGCACTACAGAAGAAGTAGTGAACAATTAAAATTCAATACACCAACAACATTAAAATAGCAATTTCATATATAAATAATAAAAACTTATAAAAAAAAAAACAAGCAGAAGAGAAATAAATAGAATAGTTTGCTTGAGAGTAAACCTCAAGTATGAAAATTCTACCCCAAGACAGCGAAGACTATGGTACTGAGACTAGGGCACTACCCAAGAATAGAGAACAATGGTTTGATTTTGGGGTGTCCTTTTCCTAGAAGATCTGCTCACCATAGATAAAGCTAGCTTTGATTCTTTATATGAGTATTTCTTAGTAGAATGGATTACCTAATGACTTCCAATCAAGAAGAGTTTTTTTAATAACTCCGTTTAGTCCACTTGTTTCATATATAGTTTTACATCTATCAATTTATCTATTCATTTCTCAACTTTACATCCTTCAAAAGGTTTCCGCTTACAAATGTAATTTAGAATTACTGTCAATTGGACTGAAATAACTCCTATAAACAATAATTTGAGTTTGGACTTGAATGATGTCATCATAATGAATAAATTAATTTTAAAGTCAAGAAGGAAAGGAGAGGCCTATAAGAATGGGAAACGTAAAGTTAAACACAACACAAAAGTAAGATATCATTCGGCCTATAATTTTCCTCCACAAATCCCTCCTTGAAAGACGTATTAAAAGGCAATGAAAATAATGCCGACATTCTTGTAATATTTGAGACGTACGAACAGCCTTCTAAGATGAAAAGAATACAAATGATCTTGGAAAGGTTGAGCGTGGCAGAAAAGAATGCCTTGAGGAAAATTGGCTGGGTGGAGATGAAAGGAGTCTGAAGGCAGGGTGAAAGATACCCCACAACAGGAATTTGAATTGCAGTTAAAATAGAAAGAGAACTTGAAAAATACTTAAAAGGTATGAAAGAATGTAAGACAGAATGAAGACTCAGAATGGTATTTCAAGCATAATTAATCAGGCAAAGCAACTCGAAAGAACTAGAGCTTCTATAGGATATGATATAGAGAAAATACTAAGAATGAATATGGATTCAACCTAATATTTGAAAGACAATGAAAACTCATAATGGTAATTAAAGCATAATTAATCAAGCGAAGGAACTCGAAGGACATAGAAGCTTCTATGAGAAATGATATAGAGAAAATTCTAAGAATGAATATGGATTCAACATAATATCTG
>NC_090725.1:337486258-337496258 GCF_036898095.1 Palaemon carinicauda
GAGATTTGCTATTCAATGCCTGGTCCACCTGTGAATGCAACATCTCTCTGCCGTTGCTGAATATAACTGCTCCCTTCAACCCGCACCTGGAAAAATGAATCCAATTGCCGATGCCCTATCAAGAAACACATTGCTCGCCATTCATCAGAGATTGGATTGCAATGCCTTGGAAGAAGCCTAATAAAAAGATGCAGAGTACCAAGCATGTAGGACACCCTGCACATACTCTACATGGGGAAGACGTCACCCTAGACGACTCGAACGCCACCCTCTTCTGTGATGTCAGTGCTGGTAGGCCAAAACCGTGGATACCTGCTCCCATGTATCGACATGTTTAATTTCATCCATGGCCTCTCACATACCTCGTGCCAATGTACTGCACAGCTGCTGAAGATGAAATTCATTTGGCAATGCATTAATTAGGATGCTAAGGGTTACGTCCGAGCCTGTACTTTATGGCTAACTTCAAAAGTACATTGACATCCATTTATGTCAAAAAACTGATCGCCTAAAACCTGCGTATCTCCTGCAAGATGTCCCGGCTACATGGCACCTCTCAAGAGCAGGGTACCCTATATCGCATGCATGTCTATTTTAGGATAGAGCCATGTACCACACATTTCTGCACGCCGTACACTTTAACAGTATTGTACTTTTTATCTCTCGCTCTCCCCTGCACAGCTAAACTAAACTTGTTTAAGATTGCTATCTCATGTTTTGTACTGTTTGAATAATGTGGTTTTCTTGCTCTCAACTATCTGTAAATAAACTCATTGTCTTGTTGAATAAAGCACTTGTAGTCACCTAGCCTCGCTGTTAGAATGACACAGATACCTTCCCACATCCGGTTCTACACATTATCAATCCAAACAAAGGCTTTTTTGGGCTCAGGCCATGTCGTCCTGATGGAAGTTCCTAAAAGGTAGCTTCCTAGGTTATATTTGACTACAGTGATATTCCCGGAGAATTCTACCTTAAGGTATCCAGAATTCTAACTCCAGGAGCGAATATCCCTAAATAATTTTACAGGGATATTGCATAATATCAGAGGACGTATTCTTGACACGTCACATAGCTATCTTCACCCCAAACAGTATTAACGCTTCGAGGGGTTACAGTGACAAGAATTTGAAACGAGAATGAAAAGAGAGCCGCTCATAAGGCATCTCTCCTATTCCGTTTCCAGTGAGTATCTAATGAAGGCGGTAGCGCCCTCTTTATTCCTTTTCGTGTAGCTCTACTACTCGGTGTTTTCCCTTGTGTTCTCTCGTTATTTTGGATTTAATTACACATATTGATGACTTCTCCGGCCTCTTTTGCCTCTGGAAAGTTGAGTATTATCTTTACTATGTATAAATGTTAGCTCTTGTCGTTTTGAATTAAATCAAAAGTGATATTAACGTAAACAAGAGCTGTTGCCTACCGGAGGCATCCTGGATGCTATCGCTCGCTATTTATGGGTAATTTAGTTAGCTAGAGTGACGTTCCCGGTTTGTTATGCTTTAATAATCTAGCTATTTAGCTCCTCTAGGAATGCTTATATTATACCGTCAGTTTTTAGTTCGGTGATTTAGGTAACCGATCTTGCCCTTCGCGAGGCTTAGTAGCCTAGGCGTCTGGCCCTATTACTTTCATGCATGATATAAGTTTTTCCAAGTGTTATTTTATTGAAGCTTTAGGCAAATATTTTATACATGTAAGATATTGTTGAATGTTCTTTCCAAGATTGTATACGAGAGAGTTTCGGTGAATTAGGTAATCGATTCTCACCTTACCTAGGCTAGTAATCTAGGTACAGTAGTATACTCTCGCACATCCCCGATTGTTCTTTTCTCCTCCGGAGGCTAAGTTCAATCCCTCTCTCCCTCTGAGTAAGCCTTTGGCTTAATCCTAGCGGTTCTATCTGTATAATTATTCAGGTATAACTATTCTAGGATATGTCTGTCCTGACCTGATAACCAGAGTGACTGGTTTTTTGGGTTAGGGCAGAACATCAGAGTTCCTAGTCTGTGGTCTGCTTCTTCCTAGCATAGAGAATGAGTCTCCTTTGCTAGGTTAGGGGCGGACACAGGAAGCTTTGCTTCCCTAGTCCATGTCCGAAGGATTCTGTAAGAAATGATTCCTTCCTCTAGTGGCCTAGCAGACTGTCCTGTGTTGTTTTTCTCGGGCTGGAGAATGAGTTTCTCTGTTGCCCGGCTAAATAACTGCACCTAACTTTGTTCTGGTTGGGAGGAGGATGGCAAGTATTGCCAGTCTTCCTCCCTAATAGACAACTCTAGGTTAGGATGAGTTTCCCTAACTGCTGAGTGTGTCTCTTGCTAGAACGAAGTTTATAGGACCCTTATCCCTTCCCCACCTCTCTTTCTTTTATTATCTTTTGGCCGCAGTCCTACTTCCGTACCTAGTGTAGGTTAGGATGGAGGACCGGCTCAGCTCTCTGCCGGCTGGCAATTACGTGTCGGCCGGCAGAGACCCTTTGTTCTTTGCAGAGTGAACCCCAGACCTCCCTTGGTCTCCCTTCCATGTCTGCCGGTAGAGCCCGGCAGGCTATGGACTCTTTGGAAGCCTGAATGCTACATTCCCCCTTCCATAAGTTCACTCTTTCTGGATGGAAGGTCGTATGGCAATGCCGCCTTATAACCTTACATCCATACTGTTTCTCTGACTATTGTGTTGTACTCCTAACCCGGCTGCCGGCTTAACAGCCGGCAGCCGGGCAGGTGGAGGTTCTCGGGTTCTTGGCTACTGCCGGTGGGCATGGGTATTATTACCCTTGCCTGCTGGCAGTGGAAACACAGCCCGAATCTGCTGGCCACTACGATTAGCGGCCGACAGCCGGGTATTAGTGTTTTCAGCTGTTGACTGGCAATGATTGCCGGCCGGCACACAGTTGCGAATCAGTGGGCTGCCGCCTATTAGTTAAGGGTAGTATAACTTTGAACTATGTAGGGGTAGATGCTGGCCGGCACAACAGCATGCGATGTACAGTAGTTGCTATATTTGTAGTGTAGTACACACTGCATTAGTAAAACTACAGTACAGAGTTTATGATAACACTAAAGTTCTTCAACATACTTAATGTTATCTTGTACAGCCTTTTGCTGAGACCGTACAATATATAGAAAGTAAGTTCTTTCTGTATTCTTTCTTTCCCGTATATTAAAACTTTATTTCAAGGTGTGAACTACACCTTAAATTTCCGTTTAGGAAATTACATAAGGTATTCTAGAATAGAATTAACCTTAGTTTTAATATCTTGGGAGGTTTCAGCAATTGACTGGACAGGAAATACAAGTATGTGTCTTTCCTTCTTTCTATTATATCTTTTCTATATAAGCTAAATGTTTCAATATAAGTGAAAGCCTTCACTTGATACTCATGGATTTTTCTTCTCTTTACAGGAGGACCATCCGAAGTGCGGGAGTGTGTTCTGTAATGTCTGCAGTAAGAACTTCTGTGGACATCAACTTTGCAGGAGGCACGCAGCATGCGCGGCCTCCAGAGGTGATCTCTGGCATTGGGACCCTCAGGTTTGTACTGTATGTTCTAACCTGATTACTGATTACTTTTGACAATCCTAAGTCGATGGAGTCAAGGGATGCTGCCAGGGGTAAGTTACAAACCTGGGTGAGGGGTTTTCAGAAAAACACCTCAGGCCCCTACCTTCCAAATGAGAAGATGATGCAGTCATTCCTCAGCCTCAGGTGGAGATACCAACTGTCCAGAATCCGGTAGATTCTGAAATCTCGGCCACCCTTCAAGACATCCAATTGGACGATAGGATGTCGGAGGTGTCGGATTCTACAGAGAAAGACCTTCTAGGAGAAGGTCAGGAGGAGGAGCTGTCCCAGGCTCCTCAAGTAAAAGAAGAATAAATCGACGAGGTGTCGGTTACATCGGTTCCGGACCCAGAACCTGTTCCCTCTACATCATCTGCTATCCCAGATGAACTGGAAAGGACTCTTTCTTCTATTGTTGAGATGATCCAACAAATTCAAAGAAAGAATGATGAGAAGGAAGCTGCAATGAAACTGGAGATACGTAGTCATGCAGCATCACGTGGGCCCCAGAAGCGACTCAACGTGAAGGATCTTCCTTTGTGCTCGGTCACCAATCCTTGGAGGTATGCCGAACACATGCCAATGACATCCATGAAGATCATAATATCAGAAAAGTTGGGAGCAATTCCCCTGGAAAAAGTGAAATTTTGGCCCAACAAAGATTCTTATCCGGACTGCTATGTCCGTCTTAGGAAGGAGCCAGCCTCAAAGGAGGAGACGGAGCCGAAGGAGGTCATAGTTCTTGATCATAGTAAAGCACTGCCGTTACTAGTGGGCTCCATGAAGAAGAGGGGCTTCACGAACTCAAAGGTGACAGCCTTGAGTAAGAAGCTTCCCTCCTTTGTGTCCTTTCCAACCAGAGCCTTTCCCTTCATGGAAAAGGGATATAAGGCAGCCTTAAAGGCGGTGGAGGCAGGGAAACCATGCCCCTCCTTGGAGGAGTGCAAGCCGTTATCTCTGATCTTGCCCTTGGACCAAGAAGACTGGAAGGACGTCCACCTTACCTTCTCAGTTGGGAAGCTGGAAGCTGATATTGCTGAACGTCAGTTTGGTGAGGAACTTCCAAAACTGTCGGATGTTCTCTTACGCAGAGAGCAAGAGACGAAGGAAAGACTTGCGGCATCGATGTCGTTGCAAACGACATTAGAAACGATGCCAAGTGACCCCAAGAACCAGGACATGTTCATGGTAGTGACCAAAACCCATCTGGCTACAGTTACGAAGGATCTCTATAGCTTTATTAAAGCTAGGAGAACCTGTAGAGAGTTCGTGTTCGCCTCGGCTGTGGTGAGGGACGAACCGAGGAGACTGATATCCTCTCGTATCTGGGGTAAAGACCTCTTTCCCAATGAAGTGGTTAAAGAGGTAGTAAACAAGGCCGCCACAGAGAATAGGAATCTTCTCAAAAAGTGGGGCTTAGATTTTAAGAGAAAGTCTTCTCCAGATGAGGGTCCCCAACCCAAGAAGAAGACAAAAAGGCCTAGGCCATCCTCTTGGCCGACTAAACCCTACTGACAGCAACAACAACAACTTCCTGTGACCGCGGTGCCTCAGAGAGTGGCACAACCTCCAACCACGTACCAGCTAGTACCTCAACAAGTGGCGACACAGTCGCCAGTCTTTAACCCAGCCTTCGAAAGGCAGACTTCTTCCTTTCGTGCGAAAGCTAGAGGAACAGCCAGAGGCTTTTCTAGTCGCCCTTCAAGAGGAAGGGGATCCAGGGGAGGACGTGGTCAAGGAGGCAAGGCCTCAGGTCCACAGCAGCAGAAGTGAGATACTTCCAGTAGGAGGGAGACTACAGCTATTTAGGGATCGCTGGACCTTCGATCCCTGGGCCCACAGCCTAATAAAGAATGGACTAGGTTGAAGCTGGAGCAGTCCTCCACCTCAATTTCCTCAATTCTTCCAACACTTAACCCCCGTTCTGGAAGAATATGTCTGAGAGCTCTTAGACAAAAGAGTAATCCGGAAAGTTAAGCCCATCAAATTCCAAGGAAGGCTGTTTTGTGTTCCAAAGAAGGACTCAGAAAAACTCAGAGTCATTTTAGACTTGTCGCCACTCAACAAGTTCATAGTGAACTACAAGTTCAGAATGCTCACGCTTCAACACATAAGGACCCTACTGCTCAAAAGGGCTTATGCTGTTTCTATAGACTTGTCTGACGCTTATTGGCACGTTCCAGTTAATCGTCACCTCTCCTCCTACCTAGGCTTCAAGTTACATTGATAACTTTACGCCTTCAGAACCATGCCTTTCGGGCTAAACATAGCCCCAAGGATTTTCACGAAGCTCGCGAACGCAGCCGTCCATCAATTACGCCTAAAGGGGGTCCAAGTAGTAGCCTACTTGGACGACTGGCTGGTGTGGGCAGCATCCAGGACAGAATGCATGCAAGCTTCTAAGATAGTGATCCAGTTCCTGGAACATCTGGGATTCAAGATCAACATAAAAAAGTCTCGACCTTCTCCAGCTCAAAAATTTCAGTGGTTGGGAATCCACTGGAATTTGGAGTCACATCAATTTTCCATTCCTGGGAAGAAGAGGAAAGAAATAGCAGGATCTGTTAAGAGACTATTGAAATCCAAACGGATATCAAGATGCGAACAGGAGAGAGTGCTGGGCTCTTTACAGTTTGCTTTGATAACAGACCCAGTACTAAGAGCACAGCTAAAGGATGCAACAGGAGTCTGGAGAAAATACGCATCAAACGCGCGAAGAGATCTAATAAGACCTCTACCGACTCGACTACGAACGCTTCTCAAGCCGTGGTCCAATGCCAAGCAGTTGAAGAGATCAATACTTCTTCAACCTCCTCCCCCGTCAGTAACTATCCACACTGTCGCCTCATAGGAAGGCTGGGAAGGTCACTCTCGTCAGAAGGGAGACCAAGGAGCTTGGTCCAATCTCTTCAAGTCATTTCACATCAACTTTCTAGAAGCATGGCAGTTCTTCTGACACTAAAGAAATTATCTCCTCGCCACTCGACCCACATAAGACTGGTTCTAGACAGTGAGGTGGTAGTGAGATGCCTGAATCGACAAGGGTCGAGGTCACCTCAAATCAACCAAGTGACGTTGGCCATATTCCGTTTGGCGGAATGGAAGAAATGCCACCTGTCAGCAGTTCACATTCAAGGGTTCCGCAATGTGACAGCGGACGCTCTATCCAGGTTTACACCTATAGAGTCAGAATGGTCCCTTGACGCAGGATCGTTCTCCTTCATCTCAAGCCAAGTCCCGGAGCTGCAGATAGACCTCTTTGCGACGAAAGACAACAAGAAAATAGATTGTTACGTGTCCCCATAGAGGATCCGCTAGCGGAGGCAGTGGACGCCATGTCCTTAGACTGGAACAGATGGTCCAATATTTATCTGTTCCCTCCGCACAACCTCCTTTTGAAGGTTCTCGATAAGCTGAGATCCTTCAAAGGGAAAGCAGCAATAGTGGCCCACAAGTGGCCAAATAGCGTGTGGTTCCCTCTGGCATTGGAACTACGCCTAAAATTCGTACCGCTACCGGATCCATCCCTGTCTCAGCGAGTACAGAAGTCTACTGTCTTCGCTCCATCACAGAAAATACGGAACCTACATTTCATGATTTTCTCTCCTTAGCGATGAGAAAAAGATTCGGTGTTAAAAGTCAGTTTAGAATTTTGGAGGAAACCAGAAGACATTATGAGGCTTTAGGGAAGAAATATATATCCTTTGTCAAGGCGAAGTACCCAAAAGAAATCTCGACAGATTCCTATTTATCATTCTTCATTCACCTTCATGAGCAAGGTTTAGCAGCCAACACAAGTCTATTGTTCAAGCGAACCTTGACAAGTCAGATACCATATGCCTTACAGGTCGACCTTTCTAACGACGTTCTTAATGAACTACAAAGGCCCATCCTGGGCTTAGCCCTTCAGCGCCTCCAAGACCCTTTGCATGGTCATTAGATATGATTCTTCATTGTGTATAAATAATGAACAATGAGGAATGCGCTTAGAAGGCCTTGAATTCAAGTCATATTTCTGTTTGTACTCGCTTTGGGGGCCAGAGTTAGTGAAATAGTGGCTCTCTCTAGAGAGGAAGGCCACGTCCAGTTCTTGGAGGGAGAACTGAATCTATTTCCAGGCCCAACGTTTCTTACCAGGAACAAGCTACCCACCAACTGGTAGGGTCCCTAGAGAATCTGCCCTCTGAAGGAAGATGCATCTCTATGTCCAGTGGAGTGCCTAAAGGTCTATCTTCATAGAACTTCAGACTTTATGGGAGGACAGCTGTTCAGAAGAGAAACCCTGGGTTCCAAGTTATCTATAACTAAGGGCAAAATTCACCCGTGTTATTCGCAGAACGGATCCAGACAGTACACCCGTTAGTCATGATCAGAGGAGAGTTGCCTCTTCCATAAAATTTCTTTAATTATATGGACTTTTAACATCCTTGTTTGGAGTTTAGGAAAATTCACCGCCAGCAATTCACCGCCTGCAAATCACCGCGAGCAATTCACCGTTAAGGAAAATTCACCGCTAGCAAATCACCGCCTAACAATTCATCGCAAAACAATTCACCCATTTCCTTTTTTAGAGTATTTTATCGCCTAATAATCGTTTGCCGAAGACAACAATTCTGTAGAAGGGTGGCACAGAGCTTTTGAAGAACAGATGACAGCATGCCATCCAAACATCTGGAAATTTATTGACTGCATTAGGAAGAACAGGCATTAAATCAAGTTAGATTTGAGCAATACGTAGCTGGTCAGGAACCTCCCAAGAAAAAGAAAAAATATCGAGATTGCGCCCAACGACTTCGAAGACTTGTCGGAAATTATGATCAAGACGTAAATGTTATTGATTACTTGCGTGGAATAGCTCATAATCTTTGATACTAGGTTTTTATGTTCGAATTTTTATTTTATAAAAATGTTATTTTATTTCTTTTCCTTTTAAGCTGTTATTTTAATTATGAATGTATAAACAAATAAATAGATTGTCGTAGCAACAAATGAAGATTTTTAAATGTCCTTTATAATGTGTAAAATTTAAGAAAAATTACAGATTTATAATTAGGTAAATTCTTTAACGGTGAATGGTATGCTGGCGGTGATTTGCTGGCGGTGAATTGCTGGCGGTGAATTTTCTTTAACGGTGATTTGCTGACGGTGATTTGCTGGCGGTGAATTGCTGGCTGTGAATTTTCCGGACACGCCTTGTTTGTACACCGGCTGGTAGTCATCCAAGGCGTTCTCTATGCACTATGCGAAGCAAGTGGAGTAACTTAAGAGATTTGTGGAAGCAGCAGGTAGAATTCTTTAACCTTCTGTTTTAAATCTGCGAGGAACAGTGTAATTAATTTGGGACGATTAATTAAGAGGGTGCGTGTGTAGTCACTGTATATTACTACACGCTAAGCGATAGGCCACGAAAGTGTCCTTACGAACTGTTCCATTGACGTTGGTGAACTATAGCATAATACGGACACTTGTGCCAAGCGTTTTTTACGCTAGTGTAAATAAACAGTATACAGACTATATCATTATTATTAATAATTCAATTGAAGTGGCAAATCTATTTCTTAGTAGACAAAATAATATTTTCTGTTGACTGTTTTTCTTTATGCTTTAACGCATATCATCCACATTTTATAAATTTTATAAATGTTGATCTGATATGTACGTTTATTAAATTTTAATAAACTAGTTCATAGTGAACCCTGCGTCTTATTCGCCCACACTCATTTTATTAGAAATGTACTGAGCATTAAGATTAAAATATGGATATTTTTATCATGGTATGTCTTTCAAGACTGTTCCCTGATTTAAGCAAAAGTCCACTCACTCTAACCCTTCCTTGGAAGGGTTGACGTGGTACCCTAACGGGATAGTGGCAAAGAGGCAAAATTTGTTCCTATGCGGATACAACCATTATCCAATAGTTAATAAGAGTAGTCACATTGGGGAAGGTGTCACAAATTCATACTGACATTGGTGACTTTTATACAAACTTTGCTTTATATTGTATAGAGCGAGACCACTATACAAGCTTGTCATTTTGTCATCCATAGTTATTATGTACTCCTCGAGACTTTTTCCAGAGTCTAGTACGACTCTTCCCTGTAGGGGGCAGGAAGCACTAACATAGTTCATGCTTAGATGAAATGATGTATGACGGTAACATCATAGGTCTCTAGGTCTAGATGGACCAGGAAAATACTTTCTTGAGAGTACGGCACCGATTGAGAATCCACAGATACAGTAATGCTCTGGTAAACTTCCATCAGGACGACATGGCCTGAGCCTAAAAAACAGATTTTGAGCGAAGCGAAAAATCTATTTTTGGGTGC
This sequence comes from Palaemon carinicauda, assembly GCF_036898095.1. Taxonomy (NCBI): domain Eukaryota; kingdom Metazoa; phylum Arthropoda; class Malacostraca; order Decapoda; family Palaemonidae; genus Palaemon; species Palaemon carinicauda. The sequence goes on from NC_090725.1 coordinate 337,496,145, forward strand.
GGTTGCCATGTCGTCCTGATGGACCCGCCCTTCCTTTTATTGTAAAAGGGCTTATTGACCCCTCCCTATAGTACAGTATCTGTAGCACCTCGTATATCGCTACAAGGAATAAAG
>NC_090725.1:337503758-337516258 GCF_036898095.1 Palaemon carinicauda
TGGTAATGGATCATGAGTAAGGGTGATAGGGATAATTTCTGATTGGTCATAAATATGATATTATATATATATATATATATATATATATATATATATATATATATATATATATATATATATATATATATAAAACGGATTTTAAGGGACGCGAAAAATCTATTTTGGGGTGAGATAGCCATGTCGACCTGATGGAAGTTCCTATAAGTATTTTCCTAAGGGATATATGTACTATAGTGATATTCCCAGAGAATTTTACCTTTAGGTATCCTGAATTCTAACTCCTGGCACGAATATCCTTAAATTTCTCACAAGGATATCGCATGATATCAAAGGACGTATTCTTGAGACGCCACATAGCAATCTGCACCCCTAATAGCGTTTTACACTTCGAGGGGGAAAGTGGCAGAATAGAAGGGGAGCCATATCAATGTTACCCTAGTTCTCATACTACTATTAAGTATCACAACAGCGCCATATCCAAGATGGCGAACATTCCTTGTAGCATTGAGCATGGTGCTACAGATACAGTACTTCGGGAGGGATACTGTGAAGATCTTTTCTTTTTAGAAAAGAAGGGTGGGTCCACCAGGACGACATGGCTATCTCACCAAAAATTTGATTTTTCGTTTCGCTCAAAATCCGTTTTTTGGGGTCAAGCCACGTCGTCCTGATGGAAGCGCACCAGAGCATTAATGTATCTGTGGATTTTCATCAGTGCCTTAACCTTGGGACAACATTTCTATGGTCATTCGGACCAATTGAGACAAATGACGTTACCGTTATCCGTCATCATCACTAATCATAAACAATGTTAGTGCTTCCTGCCCCCTCCAGGGAAGAGTCATTCTAGACAGTAGGAAAGGGGCCTCAAGGTTAGCATATATTATATGAAAAAACATAAGTATACACTGAATATACAAGCAGTCTCATAGTTTGTATATATTGCCGAATCAATATCAGTGTCTCTTATATCTATTGTTTGCGAGCATACAACTATATGAAGAATACTTACTTTGGTAAGCCAAAGAACTCTGGCATTTTATACACGCAATTGTCGGGCGAATTAGGACGCAATACATTCTAATAGACATTTATTCCTAATAAATGACTAAATGAATTAACAAGTAAAACGAATGTAGCATGATAACAGTATTATACAAGTAAAGTATACAGAAATTTTATTTCTTTCTTGAAAGGGAAAGGAATGATGAGTGCCACTCTCAGATTGAAGAAAATTTTATACTAAAACTTCTCTTCGTAAATTCTGTACCAGTTACCTTCTATCAACACTGTGTACTATGTACACACGGCACTGTATAATTCCACACCTGGGATTTTGAACAGAGTTAGTGTCACCATGGTAACACTCATAAAAAGGAGGTCACACTATAAGTGATGACCCCTTCTCCCTTTAATTGACAGTCCCAGTCAATTAGCTGTTCATCGCAGACTTAGACGGCAGGTTTAAAAACTCTACCCGCCGTCACCACATAATGCTTCAGTCCATGGACCTGCTAGAACACTCTGGATGATTCCCATCCAGTATATGAACGAGGACGTTCGAGGTCCCAATTAATTAACTGTTTATGACTGTAATTAGGGAGCAGGTTTTAATACGCTACCTGCTGCCACTACATAGTGCTTTAATTCCTGTACCTGCGGGAGTACTGTCAGGATCTGCTCTACGAATAAAGCAGGTGAGCTTCGCCCTCAGTTGTTTTAGGGATAATTTTGATCCAGAGGTTTCTCCTTTAAAGAGCTGTCCTCCCCTGAAGTCTGAAGTTCTACGAAGATAGAGAGACATCTTCCTTCAGAGGGCAGATTCTCCAGGGACCACACCTTTTGGGTTAGATCCTTAAGGGAACAATCTTCATTGTTCATAGATGAGGCATAATGTAGGACCTTGTCCAAAGACCAAGAGATGGGCTTTGGTGGTGCTGCAGGCCTAAGCCTTGCACATGCCTTCGGAATCTTATCAAAAATTTCATTTGCCAGATCCACTTGAAAGGCATATAGAAGAGGTCTAGTCAAGGCTGACTTGCACGTAGTTATCGTGTTGGCCGCCAGACCTTGATCATGAAGGTGGACAAAGAAGGACAGACAGAAGTTCGTTGAAATTTCTTTCAGTCCTTTTGCTTTTACAAACGCACCCCACTTTTTCCAAGAAGACTCATATTGTCTTCTAGATGACTTAGACTTATATTCTTCTAGGAATTCTATATTGCCTTCTGAGATCCCAAATCTTTTCCTAACCGCTAGGGCGAGAAAATCATAAAATGAAGGGTTCGGGTTCTCTGTTATATAACAAAGGCAATTAACTTCTGAACCTTCTGAAATAGACCTAGGTTCAGAACTAAGGCCAGCCTCAGCTTCAGTTCCTTCACTAAAGAGGACAGATTGCTCTTGGGCTACTTGGGAGCCAGTAGAGCTACTTCCCCTTGGAAGGATCTCAGCATGTTGAGGACCTTCAGCAGGTGATTGGATGGGATGAACCGGGATACCTGAATCCATTCCTTCCATACTAGAGACATGATGTCTGTTAACTCTACTAGAGGATCCTCGTATGGGGCTACATATTGAGGTAGTTTCTTGAAGACGCTCGTGATGAAGAGGTCGATCTGCAGTTCTGGGACTTGTTCCCATCTGGGAGGGAATAGGTCTGCGTCCGTGGACCATTCCAACTCTATCGGCTTGAGCCCAAATAGAGCATCCACTGTCACATTGTGGATCGATTGTATCTGAACTGCTGACTGGTGCCATCCCTTTACGTAAGGGATGGTTAACGTCATCTAGACTGTATGAGATGTTCTCTAGCATTGTCGATTGCGATGTCTCATTATCGCTTCGGTGTCCCAGATCATTCGTAGGAAGTCTGATCTGCGTGGAGAGAGTTTCCCCACTCATGACAGGACCAACATGGCCTTGGGACTTTCGGGCTTTCACCTTTGTTAGAGAAGCGATTAAAGAAGGAACGATATTGGTCTTTTTAGATCTCTTCAGGCGTTTGATGCGTATCTTCTCCAGACTCTTGATGTATCTTTCCGCTGTGCTTCTAGCACTAGGTTTGTCACTACTGCGAACTGGAGAGAGTTCAGAGCTCCTCCCTGTCTTGGAAATCTGACTGATTACCCGAGTCTCTTGAATGAACTTGCAATCTCCTTTTATATTCCCAAGGGAAAGGAGAGTTGATGTGACCACAGGCTTCAATGATTTTTCAGCCATTGAAAACTTTGAGCTGGAAAGTATCGAGACTTCTTGAAGTTTATCTTGCATCCGCGATGTCATGGGAACCGGGTCATTTCCTTGGATGCTCATAGACCAGCCACTTCGGGTGCTGCCCACCATTGCCTGAACCATTTCTAGGCTTGGTATTTGTGTGACTAAGTCTGCCAATCCTATGAAGGTATTTAGGACTGTGTCTAGTCCGACACTTATCTCTCCTAGGATATACGTTACTATCTGTAACTTGAGTCCTAGATAGGAGCGGAGGGGGTGATTGACTGGAAGTTGCTAAAGGACACTTTTCAGGTCTGACAAGACTACGAACACCCCTTTTTGAAACAGGGTCCCTATGTACAGAAGGATTAACATTCTGAACATGCTGTTTTATTTGAACTTGTTGAGTGGTGACAAGTCCAGAACGACTCTGAGATTTCTTGAGTCCTTCCCGTGAACACCAAACAGCCTTCCCTGGAATACGATGGAATATTGTTTCCTTACCACCTGTATGCTCTAGAGCTCTCATGTATACTCCTCCAGGAGGGTTTTGGATTGTAGGAGGATCCTCCAGGAGGGTTTTGGATTGTAGGAGGAGTTAAGGAAATGATGGTGGAGACATTTCTACTTCCCATCATAGTCCCATCTTGATTAGGCCTTGGACCCAAGGATCGAAGGTCTAACGATCCTGAAGGAACCTCCCTCCTACCAGAACCAGAAGCATCTCTATGCTTCGAATTATCAGTAGGATTAAATTTTTGACCACCTGCCTGTGGCATCGCGGTCGTTGCAGCCGTGGGATGTTGTTGAACAGCCCGAGGTATATATCCGAACTTTCCCGTCTTCCCTTTAGGTTAGGGACCCACAGCCATGGAAGACTTTCTCTTTGAAAGGATACCCCACTTTTGGAGAAGACCTACGTTCTCCGTAGTAGCATTCTTAATCACTTCCCTAACTTCTTCGTCTGGGAAGAGGTCTTTACCACAGATGTTGGAAGATATTAGCTTCCTTGCTTCATGTTTCACTGTTGCGGCAGCGAACACAAACTTCGTACATGCTCTCCTAGCCTTCATAAAAGCGTAAAGGTCTTTCACTAAGGTAGCCATATGCATTTTGGCTAAGACCATGAGCATGTCTGGGGTACTTTGATGGATTGAACCCAATTCTATGTAGTTTTGTAGAGATAGGGAGGCTGCAAGTCTCTCCTTTGTCTCTTGTTCATTATACAAGAGAAACTCGGATAGTTTAGGAAGAGCTTAATTATACTGTCGACTGGCGACATCCGCGTCTAATCTTCCTACTGAAAAAGTTAAATGGACTTCCTTCCAGTCCTTCTCCTATCTGGGAAAGGCAAGTGACAGAGGCTTGCACTCCTCGAGTGCAGGACATGGCCTACCTGCCTCCACTGCCTTGGCAACAGATTTAAATGCCTTCCCTATAGAGGGGAATAAAATTGAAGCAGGAGCAAGAAAGGAAGGGTGCCTGTTACCCAGTGTGAATACCTTCGACACCGATAACCCGCCTTTTTCAGGCTACTTGACAGGATAGCCTGTGCCTTATCATGGTCGAGAATCATGACTTCCTTCGATTCCGTTCCTTTTCTTGACTTTGGTTCATACTTCAGTCGAACAAAACAATTAGGAAAAGTGTCAAAGCTTGGCCAAAATTGGATTTTTTACAAAGGAACAGCACCCATCTTCTCCGAGATGTAGAGTTTGCCATTTAAAATCGGCATCAGCTCTGCAAACCTCCAGGGATTGGTTTTGGAACATGTCGAGAGGTCTTGATCCATGGGTCGTTTGTATGACCCTTGGGAAGCGACAAATGGATCTTTACTAGGCTCTCTCTTACATTTTACTTCCTGCTTTTCGTGTTGTTTACGAAAGCTCTCTAATAGATTATTCACTTGGGCCCATAATTGGTCTATTCCCTCTAATAGAGGGGTAGAAAATGAAGACGTCGACGTCACTGGCTCTAGAGCCGGCATAGGCGGAAACAATTCCGACACGACATTTTCCCCTTCTTCCCATGGTCATTTCCTGCCCTCCTTCCCAAAGGCTCTCTGGCCGTCGGGAGATGTAATTGGTGCCTAAGGCACCACTATTTCTTTACTTGCCTTCGGAAATAGTAGCTTACACATCCTATCATTAGGTAGGTAAGGTCCCGGAGAGATTTTCTGGAAGCCTCTCACCCAGTTGCATAATTTGTCCCGAGCTGTATCCCTAGTCTTTATAGACTTGGGATTCTCGAAACCCTCGGACATTAAGGTCCGACATACATTGCAGATCTGCGGGTTCCAATAATGTAGGGATTCGGAAATAATATTGCAGGGGGCATGAAACCTGCAAGTATTATGACTGTAAAAACACTTACTCCTGATCTTGCAGAAGACTGCAGCACAAGTCATCTGGTGTTTCTCCTGTAAAGACAGGAGAACAGAATGAGTATATAATTGATTATCTCACGGATAATCAATATGCAAAAGTCATCTTTTAACAAAATAGCTTAGGATAGTAAGCTATAAAGGGATAGTAGGAGACAGATACTCGTATATCCCATGCAAGCAACTGCTGTTACCTCCCCTCAGTGTTAACTATAAGGAGATTCCTCTACCAAGGTAACTCCAACTAAAAGGGTTCTAACCCCTAGGGGTAGAAAAGTGTATAATTCACTGTCCTTTTTTATTCTTAACATTGTGGGGTAAGGATGACTGATTCCTCAATCAGAATATTGAAGAAATACTATTCTTTCAATATGGGAGCGGTACCAGCAGAAGCTCGCCAAGGGTACCCAAGATATGTTAGAAATAACTACTGTATAATCATACTATAGTTTTTTATTTGCAGCATATGCTATGTTGCAAATTACTAGCTATTGTATAATTATATATAATGTAGTTCAGCTAGCGTGCTGCCTTTGTAGCAAGCATCTGATGGCCCAGTCCAGCTGGCATGACGCCAACTGGACTAAGAAAATGTGGCCTCCCTTACAAAATTAAATCATAGAGTTTCCTGATCAGGGATACTCAAGATAAGGGTTCTACCCTTTAAGGGTTAGGAGTGTAACACCCAGCCCTTGAAATAATTAATATTGTAAGGTAATCTAAAAAACTGGGATTGGGCTCAGCAAATACCTGGGTAGGGATACCCAAGATATATTGGAAATAACTACTAGTATAATATATACAGTAGTTTTTCTATCTGCAGTATATCCTATAGTGCAAATATGCTGACTACCTATATAAACATATACTGTAGATCAGCCGGCATGTCGCCGGCATAGCTAGTTCTTGCCGGCACATCCAGCATGATAGCTAAAAGAGAGAGATAGCATGGAGTGAAGGCTGCCTATTACTGTGTATGTATACAGTAATTAAGGATGTAAAGTCTAATTTTACTGCCTTTCTCCAGAAATAAGGTTCAAATGGAAGGGGAGAATGTAACATTCAGGCTTCCATCCAGCCACAGTACTATTGCCGGCAAGGATCTGCCGACACACTGCCGGCAGGTTAGCCTCGAGCAGTACTATTACAGTCGGCATGCTGTCGGCTGAGTCAGCACCTATCTGTGCCGGTCCGGCCGGCGGTACTCCGACAATAGAACTTGTGGCTAGCAGTCCAAGGGAGAACTGAAGAATCTTAGAGACAGAAGGGACTTCCCATTCACAGCCATCATGGTTGCCGGCAGTTTCCAGCCGCCGACAGCCGTCAAGGCTGCCGACAAAAGGACACCGGTATCATAAAGGAACAGAGGGGGAGGGAAAAGGGTCCTATATGAGGTGTGGTAGGAGCCAGCAATGTTGCCAGACCTAAACACCTTGAAGAAACTCTGTTCCAGTATCGGCGCCATCCAAGGCGGCAATAGAATCTTCTATTCTCCAGCCTAGGGTGTGCCAATACAGTTAAGGGGATGGTAGCAGTGCCACCTCCTCTCAACAAGGGAGAAACAGAGTTCCAGTGCCAAGCTATCCTAGGCCTAAGAAGATACTACAATTCAGCCTAGGGTCTGCGAGCATAGGACTAGTCTACTAGGCCACAGGGAGAAGATGGCGGCACCATGCAACCACTTCAGGTGTAGCCTAGGGAGGGCTAGCCTCCTATGACAGCAGCCTAGCCAGCAGGGGAATGACTATTCACCCTGCCGGCTGACTGCCGACACAAGACTAAATACTCCGAGTTTCTGACCGAATCCCAAAACTTGCCATCTGCAGTTAAAGGACGAGACAGAAAAACCCTAGGTTAGTCATGCCTGAATTAAAAATTCAAGGCCGACCCATTAGGGTTGTAGCCTAAGGCTACACTCAGAGGGAGGAGGGATTACCCTTTAATCTCTAATAGAGACAAGTATCGGTTATATAATAATTCTAGGAGATATCAATCTTATATGAATTGATAACCAATACACGAGGGTAACCGGGGAATGTCGAAAGTATATGTTGCCTAGGTTAGGTTACCTAGGCAAGGCGAGATCTCGGTTACCTAAATCACCGAAACTCTGACATATACAATCAATACAGAAAAAGGAAAAATTATGCATATAAATATCTTTACAAATATAAAATGCCTAAATAGCTTCATGAATAATTTATTAATGCTATTTTAAAAACCAGGAATTTCGTTCTACTAACTAAATAACACGTGCCCAACGAATGACAGCACCCATGGCGACTCAGGTAACAGGCCTAGCTCCTAATCACAATAAATTACTCTAATTTCACTGTGCAACAGGAACTAAAAAACACATATTGTAAAGATTCAATACTCAACTTCCCAGAGGCGAAAGAAGCTGGAGAATGCATAATAATAATCCGTGAAAAACGACCGAAAATGTCAGATCAATAGGGAACACCACTTTGCGAATTCGCTACAAAATAAGGAATGTTCGCCATCTTGGATATGGCGTTGTTGTGATACTCAATAGAAATATGAGAACTAGGGTAACCTTGATATGGCTCCCCTTCTATTCTGCCACTTTCCCCCTCGAAGCGTAAACGCTATTAGGGGTGCAGATTGCTATGTGGCGTGTCAAGAATACGTCCTCTGATATTATGCGATATCCTTGTGAGAAATTTAAGGATATTCGCGCCAGGAGTTAGAATTCTGGATACCTAAAGGTAAAATTCTCTGGGAATATCACTGTAGTACATATATCCCTTAGGAAGCTACTTATAGGAACTTCCATCAGGACGACATGGCTTGAGCCCAAAAATGAATATATATATATATATATATATATATATATATATATATATATATATATATATGCATATATATATATATATATATTTATATATATATATATATATATATATATATATATATATATATATATATATATATATATATATATATATATATGCATGAGCATATACAGCATGTACACACACAGGCTTATACACGCAAACGCACACACAAACACATATGTATTATATATATATATATACACACATATATATATATATATATATATATATATATATATATCATATTTATGACTCAAATGTCATATGTAGAGTTCACCCTTATGTATACGATCTCTACCTGAGTTCATCTACAAATATCTGAATATCTAAATACATGGCACAAACAGTAGCAACTGAGATGAATTTATACATTTCCAAGGGACATCCCCCAATAGATTAAAAGATGAATGAATGAGCAAACTCATAACCAAGTTTATTGATAGTAATGGTCCAAACGATGGAACACGACAAGGGATGGTCGAAGATTGGCTGGCGCCTTGCCTTCGGAGATGGAAGAAAAAGGAAATGTCAAATCTCGTACATAAAAAACTCAATTTGACATCGCAGATCGTTTCTCTGGCACACTTGTTTATAGTAAACAGACCTTGCAGAGCACCAAGCAACTAAATTATGTTCTGTTAAAAAATTGCCGTAATAAAACGGTAAAAATCATGGGATAAATGCTACCAGGCATTTGCCGTTTTAAAAAAGGATATATTGACGTTAAGAAGTGATATTAGTCACTAATAAGTAAAGTATAATAACAAAGTAGGATAAAATTACAGTCGCCAGTAATTTACTGAAATACGTCTGAGTACAGTATATTTTTACGGATAATTTCCGAATAAAGTTACGGTTTTTTAACAGTGAGTCATAGATAAAAGTTAATGATAAGTATCAAAATTAAAGGTAAAATGAAAATTTAAACAACAGTAAGAACAGATGGGGTGGGAAGAGAAGGGGTAGGAATGGTACTGACACAAGCAGTGAGCTGTAAATAGTAGATTGTTGATGGCAAAGTTTAAATCAAGGGAGTGCAATAGGAGTATGGCCCTTCCCCTCTTCCCAGACCTGGAATGGGACTCAGATACAAGCAGCTTAATTATTAAACTCATAGCTTAGAGAGAGAGAGAGAGAGAGAGAGAGAGAGAGAGAGAGAGAGAGAGAGAGAGAGAGAGAGAGAGAGAGAGAGAGAGAGAGAGATTCCTGAATGAAATACATAAATGAAACGCGCCATTTCAGGTCATTAAACATAAGTACTAAACTTTGGTAATACATTAAAACATTAGGCCTTGATGCAGCTCAGGCCATTGACATTCACTAATAGCGTTTCCTTTCATGTATATAGACCAATATATCGTTATATATGAATACGCACTGCAATGGATAGTGTATATGCAAAAGTATTCAAAATACGTTAGGCGTATTTGCATTAGATATTTATATTATAATTAAGCTAAAAAGTTTGTAATGCTAATAAATTTGGTAAATTAGATACATTTCACAATAGGGGGCACTCAGTAGAGCACAGACCTCTATCACGGCAGCGTATATCTTGACCTTTTGCTCGACCTTGACCTTTATCCTATGACTTTCAAAATTAAATTAATTCCACCTTTCAACATAAGAATTAAACCCTGAAAGTTTCACTTCACTATGAGTAAAATTGTGGCCAGGAAGCTGTTCAACACACAAACGACTTTTTGCTCGACCTCAACCTTGACCTTTGACCTAGGACTTTCAAAATTGAATCTCTTCCACGTTTCAACATAACAATTAAACCTTGAAAGTTTCACTATTCTATGAGTAAAATGTGGCCAGGAAGCTGTTCAAACACAAAAGACTTATAGCAAGACCTTGACCTTGACCTTTGACCTATGATTTGCCAAATTTAATCGCTTCCACGTTTCAACATAATAATTAAACTTTGAAAGTTTCACTATTCTATGAGTAAAACTGTGGCCAAGAAGCTGTTCAAACACAAGAAACTCTTGCTCGACCTTGGACCTAGCACTTTACAAAACTGAATCTCTTCCACGTTTCAACATAACAATTAAACAATGATAGTTTCACATCTCTATGAGTAAAATTGCGGCCAGGAATTTGTTCACACACACACAAACAAGCAAACAAACATACAAACAACGGCGAAAACATAACCTCCTACCAACTTCGTTGGCAGAGGTAAACATACCCAGTAATAATGAGGTAGACATTGCAGAAATAAAACTTTAGCTCGGAAAACCATAGCTATAGAATTCAAGTCCAGCCGTGGTGAGAGTAAGAGCTTGATCAGTAATCTTTTGAGATAAACAACATTAGCCATTTATATCTCTCAGCTTACACATTAAACACATTGTTTCTAAAGCAAAATGCTGCAAATAGTATCACTTAGTATAAGATAGAAAAAGTTTTGGAGGGTGAAGAAAGTTAAATATTATTCTATACGAAATTATATATATATATATATATATATATATATATATATATATATATATATATATATATATATATACTTATTTGCAAGTACAACCTTCTTTTAACCTTGAATCAATTGTAAAATAGTACTGAAATAATTATTCATCTCTTCATTTTCATTTAAACTTTAAACTTGATGTTTTTCTTTGTATTAGAATCTTTTCTCCTTAACCTCGTTTTGCTCATCCTTCCCCATATATAAACTCCATCCTACGCATGATACTATGACATCAAATTGGCAAATGAAAAGTGACACTCCAGTTTTTATGGAGCTCCGGTGGCACAATGCCATTTAGCTGCTATCCGTTTATCATATCGGCCATTACCTTCCAGGACTCTGATTATGGATTCAGTCATATTAGTTAATCACCCAACCAATAATAAGAGATGGATTTCGGCCTGTATCTTTCATAAGCCTTGGAGTCCTGCCAAAGTCTCATATCAGCTAAATATTAGTCTATTATATATGATGTTTAGAACAGTATTATCATTATTATTGATTCTATATAAGCTACAACCATAGTTGGAAAAGCAGGATGCTATAAACCCAAGGCACCAAGAGAGAGTAGTTCACCAGACTTTCAACTGGGCTCCTCAAGGTACTAGAAGAGTTGGAAGTCCCACACCTACATGGCTGAGGACTATGAAGCGTGAAGTAGGAAATGACGAATGGAGAAATATTGATTTAAAAGTCTGGTGAAATCTAACCGAGGCTCTTTGCGTCAATTGGCGTGGGAGGATATAAGTATGATGATGATGATAAACCCAAGGGATTCAACAGAGAGAAAATAGCTCACTGAGGAAAGTAGAGAAGTAATAATAAACTATATATGTAATGAAAAGTTAAAAAAGTAAAAAAAAGTAACAACATTAAAACAAATCTTTCATAAATAAACTATAAAAAGAGACTTATGTTAGCCTATTCAACATAAAACAATTAGCTGCAAGTTTTAACTTTCGAAGTTCAATCGCTTCAACTACCCGATTAGGAAGATCATTCCACAATTTTTCACAGCTGGAATAAAACTTCTAGAATACTGTGTAGTATTGAGCCTCATGATGACTGAGGCAAGACTATTAGAAATATGCCTATTATGATAATATATACGTCAAATGGCCAGAAACAGGGAAAACAATCTTTGAAAGTTTCACTACTCTGAGCAAAATTGTGTCCAGGAAATTTTTCACAAACAATCAAACAGGCAAACAGAAAAATATGGGTGAAAACATAACCTCCTTCCAACTTCGTTGGCGGAGGTAAAAAGTCCTTTAAAGGAATGTTTAATGCCTTTAAATAGACAAAGATACAATATTCAAAGGTGTTTAACACCAAAAAGAATGAACGTAGAATAACACAGTATGAATGTTGTATATTATGACCTCTAGGTGACTCCAGCTCACCCGCTCCCCTTTGGTATATAATTACAGGTTTAAACGAAGCCAGGAAATTAAATATAAAAGCCTTTCCGATGCTCTTACTCACAATGAGGTCGTTTAAAGCATCTTTTATGTGGTAACCGATAATTACTAATGCAAATACCAGCTCGAGAGAGAGAGAGAGAGAG
>NC_090725.1:337521258-337528758 GCF_036898095.1 Palaemon carinicauda
TGATTTATGTTGGAACGGTGACAGAATCGAGGTTTTAAAAACCTTAGTTGTCTATATATTTTTTGATAGAGCCTTGCTGGAAATTACTAGAAAGATGAAAGGCTTTACAAGGACGTTACGAGACACCCACTATTAATAAAGATTTTGGCGGCCAATGTGGTAACGTCTCTGACTGGTGAACGCCATGCTGGGGTTCGAGTCCCGCTCAAACTCGTTAGTTTCTTTGGTTGCTGCAACCTCACCATCCTTGTGAGCTAGGGATGAGAGGTTTGGGGAGCCTATAGGGCTATCTACTGAGTCTTCAGCAGCCATTGTCTGTCCCTCCTTGGCCCTAGCTTGGGGGGGAGAGGAGGATTAGTCGCTGATCTCATGTACAGTATATATGGTCTGTCTCTAGGGCATTGTCATGCATGATAGGCCAATGTCACTGTCCCTTGCCTCTGTCATTCATGATTTGATTGATTGATTGATTTATTTAAAGTTTTCCTGCATCCTGACATCGAAGGTCATTGACACCGATATCATTTATTATATATATAAAATAAAAGATTATTCAATTAAAACTATAAAAGTTGATATGTCATTATGAAAATGATATAGTTTTCAGAAGACCTGCTTCTGAAATAAATCTAAAAATGCCGCTCACATAGTAGAACTCATCATGTCCAAGAATCTTGGCAAGGTTGAACCTGCCATCCTCGCCTTTTATTGAACCACTTAACCTAGGAGTAAAAGAATCCAATTTCTTCAGTTTCCTTTGGAATTCCTCTTTAATAAAACTTTTTTTGCTTTTGTTATTTAAAGTAACCCATTAAAAATGTATTTCAATCTAATGATTGAAATGTCATTTCAGTTCAACTCATTATTTTCCTTGATCTCGCTCCCTCTCATTTTGCATAATGGCTCTTAATTCTCACCTCTTCTTTTATCACTTTACCTTTTTTTTCCTTAATTCATCATCGTCAGATGCTCTGCTATCCGAGGAGAAAGGTGGCAATAAAAAATGGATTAAATTTTAGCATTTTCCATTAATGTCTTTGGAGTCTAATGCAGGCTAGGGTATTGGGGAAATGATTGTGTGAAGGATAAATAAAATGCGTGTATGTGTGTGTGTATATATATATATATATATATATATATATATATATATATACACACACACATATATATGTGTATATATATACATATATATATATATATATATGTATGTATGTATGTATATATACATATATATATATATATATATATATATATATATATATATGTATATATATATGTATACATACATATATATATATATATATATATATATATATATATATATATATATATATATATATATATGTATATATATATATATATATATATATATATATATATATATATATATACACAACATTGGTAGTAATAATCCATTATAGCGAATATCATCCGGATGCTTAAATGGAAACTTGAAGAGCAAAACTGAAATGACGTCATCATTCAATTGTATTGTCCTACTTCTGGGTTTGTGAAACAACAATATCTATCTGTTTGTTCTTCTTTCAGTGAAACAAGTAACACGTAAGCAGGTGTTCCTTAATGAATTCAAGTTCAGGAACGTTGTTCCACGTAACTGAAGTTTCCTGAACTGTGAAGCATTTCACTATACTGTATAAACATCAGACTTCTAAGGTTACTGCAAAGAGATATCCATGAATACTGTGAAGTGGATTTCCCCGGCTCTGTTTCCTATATGTCTCTAGCTTGCCTTCGTTTACATTGCTTTCTGCCTTGTGTACACTTGGAAATTTGCATTAAAAAAACTTAAATGCCTGGCAACATTTATTCCAGGATTATTACAGTTTTAAAAATAGATACATGGACGTAAAAGAGTTAGATTATGGTCACCAACCCATAAACTATAAGAACAAAGTATGGTATAATTACGGTCACCTTTATTTTACTGAAATACGGTTGAGAATAATATATTTCTACGGAGAATTTCCGATTAAAATTACGGTTTTTCTTTTAACAGTAAAGGTCCAAGGTTATTATTATTGTACACTTTTAAAATTTGTCATAAAAAAAAACGGTAAAATTCTTGGAATAAACGTTGCCATTTACTGTTTTAAAGACGCATACATTGACGCAAAGGAGTGATATTATGGTCACCAACCCGTAATAGATAATACCAAATTAGGGCATAAATTACGGTTTTCTCTATTATAGCTTCTAGTTATATATTCCAATGAAACTGAGAAAATTATGGGTTTGCTCAAAGTAAAATAAATGATGATAAATTACAAGCGAATACATACGAATGAATGAATGAATGATTTAAAGTTTTCAGGCATCCTGACATCTAAGGTCATTGACGCCGGTAACATTTAATTGATGTATACAAAATTAAAAAATGAGATAAAATAAAAAATTAAAGAGTATTCAATTAAAATCATAAAAATTTAATGTCATAAAAGTTAAATATTTTTCAGAAGACCTGCTTCTGAAAGAAATCTAAAAATGCCACTTGCATGGTAGGACACATCATTTCCAAGAATCTTGGCAAGGATGAACCTGCCACCCTCACCTCGAGCCTCAAACAAATATCTATTCCGCAAGTTGTTATAATTGGGGTATTCGGTCAACAAATGCCTTACTGTTAGAGGTACTAAACAGTTGTCACAATACGGTTGGTGTTGGCCCTTCAGCAGAAACTCATGTGTCAACCGAGTGTGACCAATACGGAGACGACAAAGAGACGTCTCCCATTTTCGGGGCATCATATTATATGAATACATACGAGATGTAATCGAAAGTCTCGGGCACAATTAAGAAACAGAAAGGAATTGATGGTATTTAGGGATTCGTTAAAACTAGAAAATGAAAGAATATTTGATAAAATACAAGATACGAAATTGACAAAGTGTATTTCCCCCCTTTCTCTTAGAGGTTTAAGGTTTAAAGGCCACTCATAAATGGCATGGGCAAGGGACAGTGACTTTGCCCTAGCAAGCAGGAAAATGCCACGGGGACTGATCATATACACATATGATCAGCGCCCAAGCTAGGACCAAGGAGGGCCAGGCAATGGTTGCTAATGACTTAGCAGATAGACATGTAAGTTCCCCCAAACCCCACATTCTTAGCTCACAACGCTAGTGAGGCTGCAGCGACCAAAGAAGCTAACGAGTTTGATCGGGACTCGAACCCCAGTCTGGAGTTCACCAGTCAGGGACGTTACTACATCGGCTACCACAATTCTCTTCCAGTACATTGAGTGGATGTGGATTATATAGAGAGTGAACATGCCAAGAAATGCCCAAAAGAAAACTGCAAAATTCCATTTCAAAATTTGATAAAAAAAAAAAAAAATATGCATCGTCAGTTACAATTAACCACATAATTGCACACCGGGTGGAAGAAAATGAAAAAAAAAATGCTGAGTGATTATAGCAAACATCAAACTAAACATGTTTAAAATCATTGATCTTATTTGTGAATAGGCGGTAGCAATCTGTTTTAAAAAGATAAAATGGAATATTTAGAAGAAAAAAAAATCGGTTCTTAAAAAGGAGGTAAACAGGAATGTAAAAACACTTTCAGTATCATGTTTTCGAGTAACAGATAACTTCAAATAAGGAGACACTCTTTAAAGATTATTCGATCAATCAACTACTATCTTCTCTGAAATTAGGGTGTGGAATTTCAACCACCTTAGGGAAATTAAGGCGTTTCGAATGCCTGCCAACATAAGTAATGTATCTTGGATATCGTACAACAGGGCGATTAAAAATGAGAAACAATACCTCGTAGCAGTGTTAATATTTTCGAACCATACAAAACCATAACAACTGAGCATCGTAAGTATAAGTAAAACAACAATGAGAAAAGCAATACATTTCTGGTCCTTTGTGCGAGTTGTAATATTTGCTTACGCTTCTAATATTTGCAAAGCTATAACATCTTTGAGCATCGTAAGTATTAGTAAAACAACAATGAGAAACGCCTTACGTTTCTGCTCTTTTGTGCGAATTGAAATATTTACGCTCCTAATATTTAGATAACGGTATATGCCACCAAGAAGTAAAGCGACTCCTAATATTTAGATAACGGTATCTGCCAGCAAGAGGAAAAGCGACTCCTAATATTTAGATAACGGTATCTGCCAGCAAGAGGAAAAGCGACTCCTAATATTTAGATAACGGTATCTGCCAGCAAGAGGAAAAGCGACTCCTAATAGTTAGATAACGGTATCTGCCAGCAAGAGGAAAAGCGACTCCTAATAGTTAGATAACGGTATCTGCCAGCAAGAGGAAAAGCGACTCCTAATAGTTAGATAACGGTATCTGCCAGCAAGAGGAAAAGCGACTCCTAATATTTAGATAACGGTATCTGCCAGCAAGAGGAAAAGCGACTCCTAATATTTAGATAACGGTATCTGCCAGCAAGAGGAAAAGCGACTCCTAATATTTAGATAACGGTATCTGCCAGCAAGAGGAAAAGCGACTCCTAATATTTAGATAACGGTATCTGCCAGCAAGAGGAAAAGCGAATTGCATATGTGAGTCATCCGAAATGTTGTTGCAAGTAATTTCACGTAGGTGATTCGGATTTTCAGGAATTTTTAATCGTGTAAAAACACATTGGTTTCCATTGCAGAAAAACAAAATATTAACGTCAACTCAAAAATTTTTAATATATTAGAAAGCATAAGTTTATCCTCTTATGAATTAGATTAATTACAATATATGTCATAGATCAGGGAGTGACTGGTCTGGCCACTCATTGTAGTCACACAGCAAAAGCCAGAAAAAAAAAAAAGTAATAAGATGCTTTGGCAATAAGCGCTTTCGTGCATTTTAATGCAGTTCAGGGTACAATCAAAAGTGAAATACAGTTTTTTTGGAGTGTTTTTCTCCTAGAAGAGCTGCTAACTATAGCTAAAGAGTCTCTTCTACCCTTAGCAAGGGGGAAGTGGCCACTGAACATTTACTGTGCAGTAGTTAACCCCATGTATGAAGAAGAATTGTTTTGTAATCTCAGTGTTGTCAGGTGTATGAGGACAGAGGAGAATGTGGAAAGAATATGCCAAACTATTCAGTGTATGTGTAGGCAAAGGGAAAATGAACCATAACCAGAGAGAAGGATCCAATGTAGTACTGTCTGGCCACTCAAAAGACGCCCTAACTCTCTAGTGGTAGTATCTCAACGGGTGGCTGATGCCCTGTCCAACCTACTACCTACAGCAAAGTTGGAGTATTCAACTGATCACTTATAAATTTAGAGAGAGAGAGAGAGAGAGAGAGAGAGAGAGAGAGAGAGAGAGAGAGAGAGAGAGAGAGAGAGAGAGAGAAACTTACATTGCTTCCAGGTATATTAATGCGTTACCTTTACGCTTGAACAATTTTAGAACAAGAAAAATCCGAGGTATTCACCACTCCAATAGTTATACCTTTATTCATAACAATGAAAAGGAGCAAAGGGTATTAAACCTCCATAAAATTTCTTACAAAACAAAAAGTATTCAACGACACTTATAATCCTCATATGCAATTGCATTAAATTGAATTGCAATCCTGGGAGATAAGATACTTTTACATACATAAATATTCAGTATTCAACATTTTATCAATTTACTGAAAAAAATGTCACAAAATAGATATTATATAAATACACACACGCTATATACATGTATATATATATATATATATATATATATATATATATATATATATATATATATATATATATATATATATATATATATATATATTTAAATATATATATATATATATATATATATATATATATAAATATATATATATATATACATATATATACATATATATATATATATATATATATATATATATATATATATATATATATATATGTCTGTTTGCGTATATACAGATAAACATATATACAAACACACTCGTATGTATGTATGTATGTATGTATGTATATATATATATATATATATATATATATATATATATATATATATACATATATATATATGTGTGTGTGTGTGTGTGTGTGTTTGCGTATATACATATAAACATATATACAGACACACACTCGACTGTATATATATATATATATATATATATATATATATATATATATATATATATAAATGTATACATATATATATATATATATATATAATATATATATATATATATATATATACATACATATATATATATATATATAAATATATATATATATATATATATATATATATATATATATATATATACATATATATATATATATATATATATATATATATGTGTGTGTGTGTGTGTGTGTGTGTGTGTGTGTCTAAAGAATTAATTAAAACCAGAGCACTGGACTAACAATGGAAGTGCTTCCTCGGGAATATTTGGAATCAAACAGTAAAATAAGATAAAATTTTCACGTAAACCGGAAATAAGAAATATTTCATAGATGGGGTCTATGAATATATCTATCCTTTTTGTTTATATAAGAACTTATCTGGCTACAAATTAAAAATAATATAAAACGATATACGTGATACCAAATCAAATCAATTCAAACCATAAAACTTTTCTTTGTTTGCTTCTTAAGGATTGGGGTTGGTAGAGGTTACTTCTAGAGTTTAAGCTATTTTCTTTGGCGTTGCTTTACACCCAACAGTGAGAGAGAGAGAGAGAGAGAGAGAGAGAGAGAGAGAGAGAGAGAGAGAGAGAGAGTTTGGAGTTGGTGGAGGTTACTACTCAAGTTTAAGCTATTTTCTTTGGCGTTGCTTTGCACCCAACAGAGAGAGAGAGAGAGTGAGAGAGAGAGAGAGAGAGAGAGAGAGAGAGAGAGAGAGAGAGAGAGAGAGAGAGAGAGTGAGTTTGGATTTGGTGGAGGTTACTACTCAACTTTAAGCTATTTTCTTGGCGTTGCTTTGCACCCAACAGAGAGAGTGAGAGAGACATAGAGAGAGAGAGAGAGAGAGAGAGAGAGAGAGAGAGAGAGAGAGTTTGGAGTTGGTGGAGGTTACTACTCAACTTTAAGCTATTTTCTTTGGCGTTGCTTTGCACCCAACAGAGAGAGAGAGAGAGAGAGAGAGAGAGAGAGAGAGAGAGAGAGAGAGAGAGGCCATTATGCGAAATGCATAAGGCCTAGAGAAAGAATATAAAATGTCATGCGAATTCCAACAGAGATGAAAGATTAGAGAAACAGAGGTCGGATACATTTATTCATAAGTGGAAAGAGGATGCATAAATATTTCATTTCTTGAAGGCTAAAAAAATATATGAGCAAAGGTCTCATTACACATTGATGACACTGTGTACTCGTATCAACTTGGTATTGATCATTGTTAAAATTTTATTATTATTATTATTAGCGGGTCAAGTGACACCCAAACAAGCCCCCCCCCCCTCTCTCTCTCTCTCTCTCTCTCTCTCTCTCTCTCTCTCTCTCTCTCTCTCTCTCTCTCATACGCTGTTTCTTATACAAGCATACATATCAACAAAGGCACAATACTTCGGTCTCTCT
>NC_090725.1:337533758-337541258 GCF_036898095.1 Palaemon carinicauda
GATATATTAATGTCTGGATTCTCTCAACGACCTCGGGATCAGAGCCCCAGGCGAAATCACACAAAGACAAGAGCTTGGCTCCGGCCGGGAATCGAACCCTGGTCGGCAAGCTTATATAGACAGTGACTAACCCATTCGGCCACGAAGAAAGATAAAAGTCAATGACAATTCTACTGTACTTATACCTGTCGAATTCAGGTATTTTTTACTTAGAATTGAAATCAACCCATCTTCACCATCGTAGCTAATTGGTAGTTTGTTACTTGGCATTCAATTAATGATAAATTTTGCACATTTTTACGTGTTTTTCATATTCAAATAAGCCATATATATTTTTGATATATTAATGTCTGGATTCTCTTAACGACCTCGGGATCAGAGCCCCAGGCGAAATCACACAAAGATAAGAGCTTGGCTCCGGCCGGGAATCGAACCCTGGTCGGCAAGCTTATATAGACAGTGACTAACCCATTCGGCCACAAAGAAAGATAAAAGTCAATGACAATTCTACTGTACTTATACCTGTCGAATTCAGGTATTTTTTACTTAGAATTGAAATCAACCCATCTTCACCATCGTAGCTAATTGGTAGTTTGTTACTTGGCATTCAATTAATGATAAATTTTGCACATTTTTACGTGTTTTTCATATTCAAATAAGCCATATATATTTTTGATATATTAATGTCTGGATTCTCTTAACGACCTCGGGATCAGAGCCCCAGGCGAAATCACACAAAGACAAAAGCTTGGCTCCGGCCGGGAATCGAACCCTGGTCGGCAAGCTTATATAGACAGTGACTAACCCATTCGGCCACGAAGAAAGATAAAAGTCAATGACAATTCTACTGTACTTATACCTGTCGAATTCAGGTATTTTTTACTTAGAATTGAAATCAACCCATCTTCACCATCGTAGCTAATTGGTAGTTTGTTACTTGGCATTCAATTAATGATAAATTTTGCACATTTTTACGTGTTTTTCATATTCAAATAAGCCATATATATTTTTGATATATTAATGTCTGGATTCTCTTAACGA
The DNA here is from genome assembly GCF_036898095.1 of Palaemon carinicauda. NCBI lineage: Eukaryota > Metazoa > Arthropoda > Malacostraca > Decapoda > Palaemonidae > Palaemon > Palaemon carinicauda. Next base: position 337,534,800 of record NC_090725.1, read on the forward strand.
CCTCGGGATCAGAGCCCCAGGCGAAATCACACAAAGACAAAAGCTTGGCTCCGGCCGGGAATCGAACCCTGGTCGGCAAGCTTATATAGACAGTGACTAACCCATTCGGCCACGAAGAAAGATGAAAGTCAATGACAATTCTACTGTACTTATACCTGTCGAATTCAGGTATTTTTTACTTAGAATTGAAATCAACCCATCTTCACCATCGTAGCTATTTGGTAGTTTGTTACTTGGCATTCAATTAATGATAAATTTTGCACATTTTTACGTGTTTTTCATATTCAAATAAGCCATATATATTTTTGATATATTAATGTCTGGATTCTCTTAACGACCTCGGGATCAGAGCCCCAGGCGAAATCACACAAAGACAAGAGCTTGGCTCCGGCCGGGAATCGAACCCTGGTCGGCAAGCTTATATAGACAGTGACTAACCCATTCGGTCACGAAGAAAGATAAAAGTCAATGACAATTCTACTGTACTTATACCTGTCGAATTCAGGTATTTTTTACTTAGAATTGATATCAACCCATCTTCACCATCGTAGCTAATTGGTAGTTTGTTACTTGGCATTCAATTAATGATGTATTTTGCACATTTTTACGTGTTTTTCATATTCAAATAAGCTGAATTCGACAGGTATAAGTACAGTAGAATTGTCATTGACTTTTATCTTTCTTCGTGGCCGAATGGGTTAGTCACTGTCTATATAAGCTTGCCGACCAGGGTTCGATTCCCGGCCGGAGCCAAGCTCTTGTCTTTGTGTGATTTCGCCTGGGGCTCTGATCCCGAGGTCGTTAAGAGAATACCAGACATTAATATATCAAAAATATATATGGCTTATTTGAATATGAAAAACACGTAAAAATGTGCAAAATTTATCATTAATTGAATGCCAAGTAACAAACTACCAATTAGCTACGATGGTGAAGATGGGTTGATTTCAATTCTAAGTAAAAAATACCTGAATTTGACAGGTATAAGTACGGTTGCCGGATGTGCCCTCTCCAATTTCTACTATCAGAGGCATTCTCTTCCACCAAACCTCATCTCTCCACATTGTTCTTCACCTTACCTCAATATATAATTTTTTGCCAGTATCTCAATCTTCTCCCTTTAACAGGTTACCCCCAATCCTTCCACACCCTCAACCCACTATCCATCCTCGACACGTACCAACATCATTTTAATTGTACCACCCTTATCCCCTAGGGCCCTAGGCTATTCTCCCTATTTTATCATTTTCCAATCTTTCCAACAGTGATATTCCCCAAGTCTACATCCAGTATTCTCATATCTCTTCTCTCAAGCTTTGCTCCCTTTATGAATTTGAGCCCACATTTCCCATCCATACATTAATATAGGGCTTATTAAAGTGCTATACATTTTGGCTTTTAACTTGATTGCTATTTGCTTACCACATACAACTCCTTGTAACCTTCCTCCACTTCTCCTTGTCCGATTTTGTAATATTCTCAGTTTCAGCCTCATATCTTCCCTCCTGACTTAGTTAGATGCCAAATATCTAAATTATTCCACTTGTTTTATAACCAAGTCTCTACTTTGATGCATAGCTATCCTGTCCTTACCTTCCTTAATCTTAACTTTAGCTTCAGTCTTATCCGCATTTACACGTAAGCCACCCCTCTCCAAAGTCACTTGCCAATGTATTACCCATTTCTGTATGTCATCCTTATTTTCAGTGGTATTACCAAATCATCTGTATAGTCCAATAACTCACGACACGTAATTATCACTCATACGAGTAATTACGAAGATTTTAATTGCATTCACGGTATTTTCCTTTTCATCAATAGAGCTATATTTAAGATTGGCCAGATGGTGCATCTCTGGGATGCTTAGCACCAGCTCCCCTCGAAGATGACTCACTTGAGACTCAATTAGTTCCCAAAATATTATGTACAAAAATTATCATGAGGCTTTACTTGTGTAAAGATTTATTAAATGTCAAATTTTATCTAAATTTCTGTGACAAAGTTTAAATTAAGTCACCAGCTAAGACGACCCCAGGGGATCGTGTTCCTCTCCAAAAGTATTATGCAAGAAATTTTATGTGAACCTTCACATGTATCAAAGTAACACGGAAAAATCTCATTTAACCAAAATTTCTAAGGGTAATGTTAAGGTTAGATCCCACACAAAGATGGCTCCAAGGCAATCTTATTCCTCCCCAAAAGTATTAGGCAGGTAATTTCTTGTGAACTTTCACATGTATTTAAATAACACAAAAACACCATCTAACCTAAATTTATAAGGACAAAGTTCTACTTAGCTCTCCTGCAGAGATGAACCCAGTGGTGTCACAATCTCCCCCCAAAAAAGTATTAGGTGGGAAATTTTAGGTGAACTTTCACGAGTACTTAAGTAACCCTGAAACATTGAACCTAACCTAAATTTCTGAAGGCAAATTTCAGGTTATATCTCTCCTAAAGATAGACCCAGGGAATTTGTTTTCCCCCATAAAAGTATTAGGGAAGATTGATTGATTAATTTGAGGCTTTCTGGCATCCTGACATCTAAGGTCATTGATGCCTATTAAGGAAGAAATCTTATGTAAATCTACACATGCATCTAAGGAACCCAGAAACATTGAATCTAAAATAAATTTCTAAGGGTAAATTTCAGGTTATATCTCTCCTAAAGATAGACCCAGGGAATTTGTTTTCCCCCATAAAAGTATTAGGGAAGATTGATTGATTAATTTGAGGCTTTCTGGCATCCTGACATCTAAGGTCATTGACGCCTATTAAGGAAGAAATCTTATGTAAATCTACACATATATCTAAGGAACCCAGAAACATTGAATCTAAAATAAATTTATGGGGTAAAGTTGAGGCTAGATACCCCAAAAAGATGGCCCCATGTGGTTCAGATTCCTCCTGAAAAATATCATGTAGGAAATTTTATGTGAACCTTCACATGTATTAAGTAACCCACAAGCCTCGAATCTACACTAACTTTCTATGGCATAGTACAGTTTAGGTCCCCCATAAGATGGCCCAAGGAGGTCCATATTCCTCCAGCAAAGCATCAGCTAGGAAATTTTATGTGAACCTGTACCTGTATTAAGTAACCCACAAACCTCGAATCTAACCTTAATTTCTGGGACAAAGTACCGTTTATTGCCCTTGCAAAGATGGCCCCATGGTATTCTTATTCCTCCCTTAAAATATTGCGAATGAAGGTCTGCTTGAATCTTCACATGTATCAACTAGTCCAGAAACGCTGATTCTAACCTAAAGTCCCTGTTCTAAAGTCAAGTCAAATAACCAGGGAAAGAGTAACCTGTTATATATCTCATGAATTTATATGAAAATCGACATTCTTTTTAAAAGAATATTATTGCATATATATGTGAATGTAATAATGTATTAGTTCAATAAAAAGTTTTAATATTTTATTTTTCTTTAGTTTGTGTTGCTGGTTTCTTACATGTCCTCACAGAGTCGACTAATAATAATTATTCAACGTAAGTCAATAATTATGTACTGCCATTTGGTAGTAAAGGGTTAAAGGTACCGGCGGGATCAGGGCGTTATTTTTTTTTTTTTCAAATAAAGTTTTAGTATTTATAGTTTGATTTTGTATAAAATAGAAACTCTATCCCTATGTTTTCCTTGAATTGAGCGAGTAGCTTTTTCTAAAATTAATAATTTTTTCCTTGTTTTTCATATTTTTTTCCGAAATCTACCTTCCCACATTTAAAAATAAAATGAAAATAAAAGTATTTAATACTGAGTATAAGCCATACAAAATACATACAATAACCCTACAAATTATATTTTTTATATAAAAAGAAAAAAAATTGAAAATAAGTCAAAATTTCATAATAATGGCAGAATTCTCAAAAAAAAAATAAAAAAAAAATAAAAAGATGGAATGATACTCAAAAGTTGCTACATGATATACCCCAGAATCAAGAGTTTTAAAAATAATTATGTTCAAAATGTAAAAATCTAGTGACGTAGACAGTATTTAAAATAATATTAAAGATATGTTTTGAGATAATTGTGTTAAAAGATTTTCCTTCATTTACCTTCATTGATAAAGCTCCTTGGATGATCTCTGCTAGTTGACCTATACTCATTTATTGGTAGTAGGTTGGACAGGGCACCAGCCGCCCGTTGAGATACTACCACTGTAGAGTTATAGCGTCTTTTGACTGGCCAGACAGTACTACATTGGATCTTTCTCTCTGGTTACGGTTCATTTTCCCTTTGTCTACACATACACTGAATAGTCTGGCATATTCTTTACATATTCTCCTCTGTCTTCATGCACCTGACAACACTGAGATTACTGAACAATTCTTCTTCATCCAAGGGGTTAACTACTGCACTGTAATTGTTCAGTGGCCACTTTCCCCTTCCTAATGGTAGAATAGACTCTTTAGCTATGGTAAGCAGCTCTTCTAGGAGAAGGACACTCCAAAAACAAAGCATTGTTCTCTAGTCTTGGGTAGTGCCATAGCTTCTGTACTATGGTCTTCCACTGTCTTGGGTTAGAGTTCTCTTGCTTGAGGGTACACTCGGGCACACTATTCTATCTTATTTCTCTTCATTTTATTTTGTTAAAGTTTATATAATTTATATGGTCGATATTTATTTTATTGTTTTTATTCTTAAAATATTTCCTTTTTCCTTGTTTCCTTTCCTCACTGGGCTATTTTCCCTGTTGGAGTCCCTGGGATTATAGCATCCTGCTTTTCCAACTAGGGTTGTAACTTAGCAAGTAATAATAATAATAATAATAATAATAATAATGCCGTGTCGTACATTACTTATATGCCCATGATGGAGTTTTAACCTTGTTTGAATCGAAAACTTCCACAATGATAGCTAACGGCTCTATGAAATTTATATATAACTTTATTGTAAACATTTTCAACAAGCTTCTTAACATATAGTTTGTACTAAGCCCTTGGGCTTATAGCATCCTGCTTTTCCTTCTAGGGTTGTATCTCAGCTATTAATAATATTTCATCTATAGTTGGATTTTCTCAGTTTTTTACATCAGCTTCTCAATATATAGTTTGTACTCAGTCCTTGGGCTTATAGCATCTTGCTTTTCCTTCTAAGGTTGTAGTTTAGGTTATAATAATTATATAATTCATCAGTAGTTATATTTTTGTCGCTTACATCAGCTTCTCATTATTTAGTTTGTACTAAGGCATTGGACTTTAGCATCCTGCTTTTCCTTCTAGAGTTGTAGCTTAGCTAGTAATATTAATATTTTATCTGTAATTATATTTTCTTAGTCTTTTACATCAGCTTCTCAATATATAGTTTGTACTCAGTCCTGGGGCTTATAGCATACTGTTTTTCTTTCTAGGGTTGTAGTTTAGGTTTTATTAATTATATAATTTATCAGTAGTTATATTGGGTCTTTTCGGTTTGAGTGCCTATCGAATTTTAATGTTTTTTTTATTCCAATGTATGTATTTTGATTTGGAAACCCCAAAAATGATAACCATTTTGTAGAGAAATTATTTATTGATGGATGTGATAGGTAGTGGCTGTAAGGGGGGGGGGGTCGCAGGGGCTAGGCCTAGGTAGGGGTACAGGCCCCTAGGTTAGGTGGTTGTATTAGGTTCGGTAGTGTCCCGAAAATCACTGCGGCCTTAAGGGGGGGTCGCAGGGGGCTCCCCCCCCCCCCGGTAGGCCTAGGTAGGGATACAGGGCCCCTATGCTAGGTTAGGTGGGTTTTCTTAGGTTCAGTAGTGCCCTGAAAATCAAGAAAGCGCACAGAGAAATCGCAGCATTTCAGTAAGATATTGATTGATATAAGCCAATTTAAGTGTTAATAAATAATTTCTCCACAAAATGGTTATCATTTTAGGGTTTTCCATATCAAAATACATACTTTGGAATAAAAAAAACATTTAAATTCGATAGGCACTCAAACCGAAAAGATCCGTTATATTTTATGTCTCTTACATCAGCTTCAAATTATATAGTTTGTACTAAGACCTTGGACTTATAGCATCCGGCTTTTCCAACTAGGGTTGTAGCTTAGCTAGTAATAATAATATAATTTATATGTAGTTATGTATTCTCAGTCTTTTACTTCAGTTTCTCACTATATAGTTTGTAATAAGGCATTGGAACTACAGGATCCAGCATTCCCAAATTAAGGTTGTAGCATAGCTGGTAATTATAGTATTCCATCAGTATCTATATTTTCTCAGTCTTTTACTTCAGCTTCTCAATATATAATTTGTACTAAGCCCTTTGAATTATAGGATCCTGCTTTTTCAAATTAGAGTTGTAGCTTAGCTAGTAGTGACAATATTTCATCTGTATATATATATATATTCTTAGTCTTTTACTTCAGCGATTCACATTCATACTTCACAACCACGTCGATGTCAAGATTTATTTCACAAAATCCAATTCAGCCATTTTGCCAATATCACTACATAAGTTTGCTCAAAT
>NC_090725.1:337548758-337568758 GCF_036898095.1 Palaemon carinicauda
TTACATGGACTTCATCTCCCCCCCCCACAATCCAACACATTTTCACTTATCCCCCCCCCCACCCCCCACCCCCCCACTTCCTCTCTCTCCTACTCCTCTCCGCCAAACCCTCGATGTTGGAGATAGACTCGTAAAAGAAACTTGAAATATAGCGGAAAGTGACAGCCATCGCAATCGTTTCAATGGCCTTCCTTACCAAAACGATGCACCCTCTCTCTCTCTCTCTCTCTCTCTCTCTCTCTCTCTCTCTCTCTCTCTCTCTCTCTCTCTCTTCCTCTTCATGCTTATAGATTAATCAAAATCCTTACTCATAAATGCGTTTAGATATGCTTCAAAGCAGTCATAATTACCATTTATTTGTTTATGATGACGTAAATCATCTAATGTTTACGTTGGACAGCCTGGAACCCATTCAGCAATGACGTCATCCTCATCAGTGACACCAGACATGACTTTTAAAATTTCCTTAAAATTTTCAATTAAAGCTTAACAAAGGTTATGATTGCGTTTGAACATTTGCAGAATAATAATTCATTTTCTAGAATAGCAGACTTACACGTGTCTGGGATTTTTTTACGGTGCTGTGAAAGTATTGCACAATAGATTTTTTATGAAATAAGTCTCGATTTGGTCAATGCTTTCAGTTATTATGATTTGTCCATATTTTTTTACAGAATTATTGCAATACCTTCATAATCTTCAGATCTGCCGTCAGGCTTTCTAAAGTATGAGAAATACATCTCATCTAATATTCAAATTATAAAGGAAAATGCTTTATTTCAAACAGAAGGCAAGTTACGTACCAGGATGGCAAATCTTAAAAAATGAAAGATATGTTATGAAAGATAAAACATTAATTCTTACAATATTGAAAACCAAAATATAACATAAGAAGGAATTTATTTCAATCGTGTTTAAAACAATATGTGCATCCTGGACACTAAAAGCCATGTTTATAATGTTCTTGGTTAGGTTCTCAATTGGTACCCCATAAGAATCCCTCTATGATATAGTGTCGTCTGCTGATAGTTCTTTTAGATGAAAAAATTTGTGAATAATTATATATCCTCACCACCACCTTCATGAATGAGTTCTCTTCATATATGTATATGGAATATATTCTAAAATGTATGAACTAGACATGGACCAACTAATTTTATTGCAAAGGTAATGTTAATGGAATCTTATCGAATGAATTTCCAGTGAACAGCAGAGTACTCGAAGGAAATGTATCGTCACGTATGTTGCTTATCCATCTCATCGTCTCATGGATTTTGCAATGAATATAACAGTCAGAGATGTTTGAAATGTTTCCTTTATGAAAAGTTAAAAGAATCTAATAGTTTACTTCCCTCTCCATGAAGGGGGGGGGGGGGAGGGAATGGGTGGGTTTAGGGGCGGAAAACCTTTCGGCTTTATAAGAAAAGCAATCATATTAAATAATCTGTTCATGACTATTTTAGTAAGATGCTGAAATGGTAATCGAGATATACACATATTTTTCATTAGCATATTATGCAAATCACGATTTGCTCTTCATTATAGAATATTCTCTCCAAATGAAATTATTGGCAATTCTGAGCCGCTCCTGCTACGTCAGTCCAATTTGGCCCGGACTATAGTCGAAAATACCCTCTAACATTTCCTATATCTGTCATGATACTTATAGTTCTAGTATTTTTATCTTACATATATTCTTATTTTACTAGATTTTTGCTCATACGTGTGTATGTAAGATTTGTCAAGCATTGTCTATGAAATAACACAATAGTTTCTTTCGTGATTGATTGACTTTTCACATGTTTTTTAAAGATACCAATAGATGGCGATAGTTAGGCTATTTTGGAAGTAAAATACTTTTTTTTTCTTTTATCTTTTTTAAAATACTGGTTAAATCTGGTTTTGCGGAACATTTCGGCCCTTGCTTCCAGATTGTCTCAGCCAATAGGAACATTTGGGGCGTTGCTTCTCGATTGACTTAGCCAATAGGAACACGCCATTCTTGTAAACTGTTAGCGAACAATTGTTTGCTCATTCAATTACCTAAACGAGCAAAGATTAAGTTGGCAAATGGCATAGTAAAATATTTCCATGGATCATTTGGTCACGTACATTGGAGACGCTCTAAATAACAAAGTTTTTTATAAATTGTTTTAATTATTTAAAATGACAAAAGCTCAGCCATTCCTCATAATCACAAGGTCAACAGAAATTGAAGCTTCTTATATGTTATATCGATACATTAGGAATTTTCTTTAAAAGTATTATTAGCAAAAATTAATCATGATGGAGTAGCCTAGATTTAGAATGACCTGCCTATCCAGTACTACATATAGGATAGTACAGTGTGAGAAGATCTGATTGCGATGGATGGTGAGAATTATGAAAAATCTTATGCATCATGCACATGGAACTAATTGAACGACAATAGTCGAGGTTAACCCTTTCAACCCCAAAGGACGTACCGGTACGTTCTTGCAAAACACTGTTAATTACATATTTTTACATTTTTTTGATAATTTTACGAGAAACTTCAGGCATTTTCCAAAAGAATGAGACCAACCTGACCTTTCTAGGACAAAAATTAGGCTTGTTAGAGTAATTTAAAAAAATTATTTAGCAAAATGTGCTCGGAATTTAACCTTATGGTGGGGGTAAATATCCTGATTAGGAATAAATATTCGAATAGACGGAAAGTTTCGTCCAACAAATTAAGAAAGGAATATTATGAAAAATCTTATGCAACATATGCACATAAAACTAACTGAGCGACAATAGTCGAGATTAATATCCAGATTAGGAATAAAGATTCGAATAGACAGAAAGTTTTATCGAACGAATTAAGAAAGGTATAGTGGAGCAGATAACTATCTACTTTTCATTTCCGATAACTTCTAAATCCTAGACCGCAAATTCTTTTTTTTTTTTTTTTTTTTTTCAATTTTTTTTTTTCAATCAAGTTTGCTGAATAAAATCTCAGTATTGAATTGTACGATGAGATTGCAGAATGATCTTGGTGTCAAACAAAATTTTTTCACTATGTACGAGTTTCATTTGCAACAATATAAACATTAGATTCTTGTACCGACCCATCAGTTGCAGAATCATAATTAAGATAAAAACTTCTAAGGGCTGTATAATTAGTTATCTTAAACTTTATTTATTTCCTTATTTCCTTTCATCACTGGGCTATTTTTCCCTGTTAGAGTCCTTGGGCTTATAGCCGCCTGCATTTCCTACAAAGGTTGTAGCTTGGTTAGTAATAATAATGATGATAATAATAATAATAATAATAATAATAATAATGATAATAATAATAATAATAATAATAATAATAATAATAATAGCCCGTGCTTGGCCGCAAGAGCCAGGCAATATACAAGCAAACATGATAAAAAGTGCCCGTATCATAGGCATCACAAGCTTTATATATCATTTATATGGATATAGGCAATAGGGCAGTACCTGTTTCCTACATATTATCTTGGATGAGTATAAAAACTTAATTATAGATCTCATGACTGCGTGTAACTGCACACTGCCGGGCAGGTCATGCCAAAGACGATGCATTTGGATCAACTACATTTGTATTTGTATTTGTATTTGTATTTGTATTCACACATGGTCAGCTGCAGACAAATCTGTAATTAATTGGAAGTTTTTCAAAGTGATTTGCTACAGATTTCCTTTCTAGTTTCAGGCCCAGTTTTTTTTTTTTTTTTTTTTTTTTTTTTTTTTTTTTTTTTAAAGTCAAATTACGTTTTAAAATCACTATAATTCCAGTATGATTACAGTATACAGTAGCATTTTTATATTAATATAGATCATCTAAATTAACAATTTACAAAATTATATACCTTGATTTTTTATATCTTTTCAAAAAGAAAAAAGTCAAATTACATTTCTTACAATATCAATATTTCCAGTATGATTTTAGTATACAATATCATTTTTACGCAAACATAAACAATCTAAATTAACAATTTACAAAATTACACATAATTTTGATTTGTAGTCACTCAAAAACAATAATTTATATACTATTATTGTGAACGTTCTATTCATCCTTTCTTATAGATATTTGTACCAGCCCCAGTTGGTGGGAGTTTGCTGTTTTTGATTGACTTGCTGTTGACTGACATCAGAAGCATTCCGCTTGGACATGAAAGGCAGCACGCTTCACTTTCTGGCTTAGCGGCATTTATACATAAGACAGTTTTTTTAATTCTAATAATGTTTCTTTCAATAACACTGTTTTCTGCATATATATATATATATATATATATATATATATATATATATATATATATATATATATATTTATTTATATATATGCATATATATATATATATATATATATATATATATATATATATATGCATATATATATATATATATATATATATATATATATATACATATATATTTATTTATATATATGTGTATATATATATATATACACACATATATATATATATATATATATATATATATATATATATATATATTTATATATATATGTATATATATATATACACATATGCATATGTATATATTTATATATATATGTATATATATATATATATATATATATATATATATATATATATACATACATATGTATATATATATATATATATATATATATATATATATATTTATTTATTTATATATATATATATATATATATATATATATATATACATATATATATATATATATATATATATTAACTTCTTCTTCTCCTCCCCCGTTATCCCTGCATTAAGGTGTCGGTTGCCTGATGCACCCTCTCCAATGTCTTCTATCAAAGGCATCCTCTTCCACCAAACCTCTTCTCTCCATATCATCCTTCATCTTATTGTCCCATCTTAGTAAAATCATAATCTTGTTTTATCAATATGAAATACCCTTTATATTTTACATATATTTAATTGAAGCTGTGAAAATAGTCTTCCATATGCTATGGAATGAGACCATAATTGCGTGTCTACCCTGAGAAATAAAAAAAAATCACAACCATTTGGATGAAATTTTGTGCTTTCATAGTTTTCCTTCAACAAATGACAAAACCCAAACTTAGTTTTTACATTAATTTCTATATAAACATAAAAGAGTATTACAAAATATAATTAACCGAAATATATTCACCTGTACTATGGAATAAAATACCTATTCTTAGTATCAATAGCTTTTTTTTTTTTGTGCTGAGTTGAATATAAAATAACTGTGTTATGGAATAAAATTTATATTTTTTTGTAATAACAGCGTGTTTTTTTTTTTTTTTTTTTTTTTTTTGCCGAGTTATGCTAATAATAATTGTATTATTTCCTTATGTATATATAAATCAGGGTAATTTATATAATTTTAAAATTAAAATATTCCTCTTATCGAAAAACATCAAACTAAAATTAACTGACTAACGTTACATTATGACGATGAAACGAGTAAAAACATTTTGTTACGAGCTTCTACCCTAAATGGAACGAGTCCAGTGTGAATATTTCCCGTGAGACCGTGTAACAACGCAACATATAAAGAGACTAGACTTAAATCATGAGCATTCGTTGCTCAATTTTATAACATTTTAATTTGAATGGAAGTTTCAGTTTTCATGAATAATTCGTATAAATTTTAATGTGTAATCTAATATTAATATCTTTGTGGGGACAAAATTGTTTTGTAAGCTTATATCATGTGTGTTTGTTGCTTAAATTTATAACTTTTTATTATAAATGGAAATTTCTATTTTCATGAATATTTCGTCTAGATTTTAATGTGTAATCTAATATTAATTTTAATATTTTTGGGGGGACTAATTCTTGTGTATACTTACATCATGTGTGTTCGTTGCTTAATTTTATAACCTTTTATTGTAAATGGAAATTTCTATTATCATGAATGATTTGTCTAAATTTTAATGGTTAAACTAATACTAATATTAAAAATTTTGTGGAAGAATATTTTCATGTAATGCTACATTCATTTCATGTAGTTATATTAATTCAAATATAATTAGAATTTTAGCAGGTAATTTCTTTTCAAATGTACATTCCTAAAGTACCAGCTAGCCTAGTTCTTCTGGGCTTTATATGATTAAGATTGTAAAAGAAATTGGTCTACATTCTTTCTAGGTAATATTGATTTTTCGATATGGAATAAAAATTTATCAGTTGCAAAGAAGCATTGGTAAAAATGGGTAAATATAGACTACAAAAAATACTGTCTGCGATTAACATTTTACAACTCCAAAAATGTCACTATAAAATAATGCGCAAAATTTAATCCATTGCAGAAGGTACAACATCTACCAAAAGAAAGTAGTATGAATAAACGTATATAAAAGCCGCTCATGAATGGCAGAAGCAAGGGACAGTGAGATTGCCCTATCAAACAGGACAATGCCCGGGAGACTGACCATATGACTAACTCCCAAGCCCCCTCTCCACCCAAGCTACGACCAAAGAGGGCCACGCAATGGCTGCTGATGACTCAGCAGATAGATCTATAGGCTCCCCCAGACCCCCATCCTTAGCTCACAAGGATCGTGAGGTTGTAGAGACCAAAGAAACTTACGAGTTTGAGCTGGAGTCGAACCACAGTCAGGCGTTCACCAGTCAAGGACGTTACCAAATCGGCCACCACAACCTACAACAGCATTTGAGACCAAATCGGCCACCACAACCTACACCAGCATTTAAGACCAAATCGGCCACCACAACCTACACCAGCTTTTGAGACCAAATCGGCCACCACAACCTACAACAGCATTTGAGACCAAATCGGCCACCACAACCTACACCAGCATTTAAGACCAAATCGGCCACCACAACCTACACCAGCTTTTGAGACCAAATCGGCCACCACAACCTACACCAGCATTTGAGAAATAATTGACAACAATAGGAAAACGAAACAAATGGTCAGCAATTAACAGAGTCGGGGCACACTTAGAATTTCCAAAGTTTGTACAGATGACGCTCTCGGGGATTAGAGGAAATCGGACGCACGCTAAATTCAGGAGGTTAAATAAAAACTTCCCACCGAGAGGTACAGTTGCGAACTGGTCTCTTAAATTTAATTTCCTTTTTTTTTCTTTCATTTGTTCTTCCTAATCACAGTTAGGGGATTAGGCGGGTTCGGTGTAGGATTTTGACTGTATCTTATTTGACTATGATTAACGAAAAACTAGATACCAAGGCAGTTTCATTAGAACCACAGCCAAGAATCCATCTCCCTTGTTAAAAGGACACCATCATCAACTGATCATCAATCAATGAAATGCAGTTGGCATCACAATAAGGTTACACTCAGATTACAGCATACTTTACAGATAGGATTAGAACAGAGGACAAGCCATACTAAGTGGATGGAATGTGTGACGGTGCCAAGAGAGGGTTGTGAACTCAAAGGCAGGATGCAATCGACTGAGTTGTTTATTAAGGAACACTCTCCTTTATATACAAAACCTCAAGGCAACAGGACATAACCTGTTCGAGAGACAGACAATGTTACAGAGCAAAACAGAGACATGATCATTCAGGTTCTTTTTAGTGCGAGGGAAGAGCGCAGATACAAGCATAATATATACAAAATAATTATGTACAATTGTGTGACACGCGGTTGGTACATGGCTTCCCCCCTAAAAATTACATACTGTACATGTTAAATAGGGCGCCCTGATCTAGGGAGGTGAACTGTAGGCGGGTCATCTGGCAGAAGATAAGCAGGTTTTAGACGATCAATGGAGACCCAGTCTTCTTTGCCCCGAATGTTTAGGAGGAATGCTTTCGGACTGCGTCGGATCACAAGGAAAGGGCCCGTGTAAGGGGGCGTTAGTGGTGGCTTGCTAGTGTCGTTGCGCAGGAAGACGTGCGTTGCGGAGTGCAGTCCGTTGGTATGTGATGCTTCGCTGGGGGCTTGTAAGTCTGGCGGCACGGAGTAAATTTTCCCAGGACGTGACGTATGCGCTGGAGATCGTCGGAGGAGGTTGTAGAAGGAAAGAATTCGGCAGGGACGACCAACGGGTCGCCATACACCATTTCAGCTGCCGAGACGTCGAGGGCGTCTTTAGGAGTGGTCCTTAGTCCCAGGAGGACCCAGGGAAGCTGAGTAAACCAGTTGCAATCCTTGCAGCAGGACATCAAAGCTGCTTTGAGGGTGCGATGAAAACGTTCAACCATTCCATTGGCAGCGGGGTTGTAGGCCGTTGTCTGATGTAGGGTGATGCCCAGGAGATTCGCTAATGATGTCCACAATTGAGAGGTGAAAGTGGTTCCCCTGTCAGAAGTAATATGCTCAGGGATACCGAATCTTGAAATCCATCCAGAGAGTAAGGCAGATGTACATGAGGCGGACGTTGCAGTTTCCATGGGAATGGCTTCAGGCCAACGAGTAAAGCGGTCGATGACGGTAAACAGGTAACATGTCCTTGTGATGTGGGTAAGGGGCCTACAACGTCGACGTGAATGTGTGCGAAACGACGCTGAGGTTGAGGAGAGGTGCCCACTCCTGAATCCATGTGTCGATGTACTTTGGAAGTTTGGCAAGAAGTACAGGCGCGGACCCAATCCTTAGCATCCTTAAAAATGCCGTACCAAATGAACTTTGCTTTCAGCAGCTGTGCAGTAGAATGGCACGAGGGATGTGAAAGGCCGTGAATGAAATCAAACACCTGTCGGCGCATGGGAGCAGGAATCCAAGGTCGCGGTCTACCAGTACTGACGTCAGAGAGGAGGGTGGTGTTGGAGTCTTCGAGGGGAAAGTCTTCCCAACGGAGGGACGTGCAGGATGTTCTACAAGCTTGATACTCTGGATCCTGTCGTTGGGCTTCAGCCAGGGCGTTGTAATCCAATCCCAGTTGAACGGCAGCCAACGTGATTCTTGACAGGGCATCGGCAACGGGATTCATTTTCCCAGGGACGTATTGGAGGGTGCAATTGTATTCAGCCACGGCGGAGAGATGTCGGCGTTGACGGGCGGACCAGGTGTCAGACTGTCGAGTGAAGGCGTGCACCAGAGGCATGTGGTCTGTGCGAATGACGAAGGGTGTACCTTCTAAGAAATGGCGAAAGTGACGGACAGCCAAGTGCACCGCCAGCAATTCTCGATCGAAGGTAGAATAACCCGATTCTGCCTTGGACAGTTTTCTGCTGAAGAAGGCCAATGGTTGGGGCGAGCCTTTGACCACCTGCTCGAGTACTGCACCAATAGCGACGTCGCTGGCATCGGTGGAGAGAAGAAGAGGGGCGTGTGGGATAGGAAAAGTGAGAGCCACAGCAGTTGATAGGGCCTTCTTTGCATTGCAGAAGGCTGCTTCTTGAAGGGGACCCCACTTCAGGTCCTTCGGCTAGCCCTTGAGGGAGGCGTAGAGGGGAGGAAGAGTAGCGGCAATGGCTGGCAGAAAACGGTGATAATAGTTGATCATGCCCAAGAATTCCTGCAGAGCTTTGAAGGTCGAGGGCACAGGGAAGTTCTGAACGGCTGCTACCTTCTCAGGGAGGGGGTGGACACCTTCAGGAGTGCTGCGGTGCCCTAAGAACGACACTTCGTTGGCGCCAAAGGTACACTTGTCGTACCGGACTACAAGGCCGTTTTGTTGCAAGCGGTCGAGCACGATGCGCAGGTGACGGAGGTGTTCCTCTTTTGAGGAGGAGAACACAAGTATGTCGTCCACATAACATACACAGAAAGGGAGGTCCCCTAAGATGCCATCCATGAGACGTTGAAACGTGGCCCCAGCATTGCGAAGGCCAAAACAGGAGTAATTGAAGGTGTATGTACCAAACGGAGTGGTGATGGCGGTCTTGGGGACGTCTTCTGGGTTCATAGGCACCTGATAATACCCCTTCAGGAGATCGAGCGTAGAGAAAACCTTTGCTCTGTGCAGGTAGGAGGTCACGTCAGCAATGTTTGGGAGGGGGTAGTGATCCAGTTCTGTTTGCATGTTCAGGCGCCTGTAATCCCCGCACGGACGGAGGGAGCCGTCTTTCTTCAGAACGATGTGTAAGGGTGACGATCATGGGCTGGAGGCCTTTTGGCAAAGGCCCATTTCCTCCATTTCGGCGAACGTCTGTTTGGCGGCTGCCAATCGTTCCGGTGCCAGACGTCTGAATTTTGCGAAGACTGGGGGTCCCGTCGTCTTGATATGGTGATAAATACCGTGCTTGGCAGGAACCGTGGGCGTTTGGCGAAGTTCTGGATGGAAAACTTCCGGGTACGACGTGAGGAGGTGGGCGTAGGCATCCGTGGGTGCGCTAATGTGAAAAGCGAGGTTAGAGGGGGCGGGTTGAAGAGGTGTCGACAAGTACGAGTCTGCGTTGACCAATCGTCGGTGGGCGACATCGACCAGAAAGTGGAAATGAGAGAGGAAATCCGCACCGAGGATTGGCATGGTGACGTCAGCAACGAGAAACTTCCAATTGAATTTACCGTTTCCGAACAATACTGTGAGGTTCTCGTAACCATAGGTGGGTATCGCATATCCGTTGGCAGCTACCAAGCGGACGTCGGCAGATGTAGACAGACTACATCGTGTCTTGAAGAGTTTCCTTGGCAAAAGAGAACGACAGGCACCCGTGTCTACCAAAAATCGCACGCCCGTTCCTGCATCCTGTAAAAAGAAAAGAATAGAAACATGGGAGGCCACCGCCACAGTGGAGCGAGTCGACTTCCGGGGTCACCAATGTGACGGTGCCAAGTGAGGGTTGTGAACTCAAAGGCAGGATGCAATCAACTGAGTTGTTTATTAAGGAACACTCTTCTTTATATACAAAACCTCAAGGCAACAGGACATGACCTGTTCGAGAGACAGACAATGTTACAGAGCAAAACGGAGACATGATCATTCAGGTTCTTTTTAGTGCGAGGGAAGAGCGCAGATACAAGCATAATATATACAAAATAATTATGTACAATTGTGTGACACACGGTTGGTACAAATATAAACACAAATCCCATTCAGTGAACTAAAGATTTAACTGTATTTCTCTGTCTACTAAAACTTTCCAAGTTCAATTACAGGATAGTACAATCTCATCCGGTGTACCGAGGCCATCAACAGAGTCTTTTCTCATAATCCTTTGACTTTTAGCTACACCCATTTTTTACACTTTTACTTTAACTGCTTTTACCACTGTTATTCTGTATTTCTTTATCCAATATCTTTTATTTCCTAGAGAATAAAAGGGTTATTGTGGCCTGATTGGTTACGTCTCTGCCAGGTGTTTGCCAGTCGGGGTTCGATTCCTGCTCAGTCTCGTTAGTGCCATTAGTGTCTGCAACCTTAACATCGTTGTGAGTTAAGGTTGGGGGGTTTAGAGGAGCCTATAGATCTATCTGTTGAGTTACCAGCAACCATTGCCTGGCCCTCCCTGGTTCTAGCTTAGGTGGAGAGGGGCTTAGGCGCTAATCATATGATATATGGTCAGTCTCTAGGGCACTGTCCTGCTTAATAGGGCAATGTCACTGTCCATTGACTCTGCCATTCATGAGCAGCTTTTAAGCCTTTAAAGGCTGAAATTCTATATTCCATTCATCAAAGTTTCTGTCTACGTCAGCACATTCCTCTTACAAAGGGCAATATAAATAAGGAATTTTGCAAAAACACTGGAATCTACTCATCAATATTTAGGTATACAATACCCATCCATAATATTCTCGTCAATTCTTCATAAAAGAATGGACTTAGAGGAAACATTTCTCTCTCTCTCTCTCTCTCTCTCTCTCTCTCTCTCTCTCTCTCTCTCTCTCTCTCTCTCTCGGACCCTTTGCTCTTCTTCACGCTATTATATAAGAGCTAAAACCGTTATTGTCAAGACTCATGTTTCAATAACATAAATGACCCTTAGCAGAGTTGTTATTGTCGTAAAAGAAACAATATACGAGTAAAAGCTAGCGCTAGAATATTATATATATATATATATATATATATATATATATATATGTATATATATATATATATATATATATATATATATATATATATATATATGTATATATATATATATATATATATATATATATATATATATATATGTATACATATATATATATATATATATATATATATAATATATATATATATATATGTATGTATATATATATATATATATATATATATATATATATATATATATATATATATATATATATATATATATATATACATATATAAAACGGATCATTCTAAACAGTTACCTAAAACCAAGTCATCACAAAAGTTAATATCAAAGTCTTGGCAGAACCTCCATAATCCCTCTCCACTTCACAGAGTCAAAGTCAAAGTCAAAGTAAAAAACCTTTATTCCATTATAAAATGGTTATTCTGTTACATAATATAAATTATTTACATAAAATTCACAATAATTGGATTGTAAAAATCTAGGATATATATACATTCAAGTAAAATTTAAAAAAATATTGCTCTAGTTTCTTTTTGAATAAATCAGAACTAACATTTATACATTTTCTTATTTCTAGAGAGAGAGAGAGAGAGAGAGAGAGAGAGAGAGAGAGAGAGAGAGAGAGAGAGAGAGAGAGAGAGAGAGAGGATGAAATACATGATTGCTGATAAGGGGTCGAACGACCCAACTTTCAAATCCAAAAGAAATTGAAATGACCAAAAAAAAAAAAAAAAAAAGAGAAAAGTGACCCTTGGGATATGGGGGTCACTTGGGAGTTGGTAGAATCCCGGTGGTGGGATCCAGGTGGCCTGAGGTTACAGCAGTTTGCCAACCCATTAGTAAAAAAAAAAAAGGCCAAAAATTATAGTATTTAAGGCCCATCTTTTTTCATGATATTACTAAATGCCAACCGATTTAAAAAAAAAAAAAAGGACAAATATGAGTTATTTTGGTCTGAAAAGGACCAAATTCTGATTTTTTGGCCTTGAAAAAGGCCACCTTGGCATACTGGTTAGTGGAATGAAGAGGGTAGAGGGTGATTCCCATAGAGAGGAGAGGAGATGAGAGGAGAGGAGAGGAAAGGAGAGGGGAGAAGAGGAGAGGAGAGGGGAGGAAAACGGCAAGAAAACATTCATAATCAGTAATTCCAGCGAATGATTGTCCGGTCACAAAGGGCCAAAGTTGACCAAATGACTTTCTGGCGTCCCGAAAATTTGATGTTCGATTTGTCCTTCACAAGAGTTGTTTTGAAAAAAAGAGAGAGGATAGAAGGATAAAATTAGGAGTTATTAGGACTAATTATTATTATTATTATTATTATTATTATTATTATTATTATTATTATTACTTGCTAAGCTACAACCCTAGTTGGAAAAACAGGATGCCATAAGTTCAGGGGCTCCAACAGGGAAAATAGCCCAGTGAGGAAAGGATACAAGGAAAAATAAAATATTTCAAGAACAGTGCCAACATCAAAATAAATATATATATTTTTTTTTATATGAAAATATAAAATAATCTATTTATCATATCAGAAATGCACAGTAAACGAAGGAGTCAAAATTCATCAAATGGAATCTTTGTCTTTCACAATAGTTGTTTTCAACAAAAAAGAGTGGATAGAAGGATAACATTAGGAGTTATTATTATTATTATTATTATCATTATTATTATTATTATTATGATTACTTGCTAAGCTACAACCCTAGTTGGAAAAGTAGGATGCTATAAGCTCAAGGGCTCCAAGAGGGAAAATAGCGTAGTGGGGAAAGGAAAAAAGGAAAAATAAAATATTTTAAGAACAGTAACATCAAAATAAACACATTTTCATGATATGAAAATGTAGAATAATCTACTCATTACATCAGAACTGCGCAGTAAACGAAAAAGGCAAAAATTCTTCTTATGGAATATTTTTTGAAAAATGATTTAAACAATTAGGCAATGGGAAGTAATGAAGATGTATATTGTTGTGTTTTCCATAACTGAAATGCATTAACAGTTTTAAGGAAATACAAACACTATACAATATATTATATATGAAATGGGACTCTCAATTAAGAAGATATGGAGAGGGAGTTATAAAAATTTCAAACTCTTCAAACTTGAGTAAAAAAAAGAAAAAAAAACACACACACACACACACACTGCAAGCCTAGTAAATGAGGCAGGGGGTCATCTAAGCTACGAGACAAGTTACGAAAACAACTGTTTTCAACCAAAAAAAAAAAAAAAAAAAAAAAATGTTATGAAGCCTACATATAATTAAGAAATACATACATTCATAATATTGGTTAGATATAAATAAAAAAATTAATGCGAATTATAGTTGATACATTAATTACTGCTATATAATTCTCAAGTTACAGATGGATCATTCTTAACCTGTAGCTATATGCTACTCTAATTACAATTAGATAAGCTCAGTAGTAAGCTCATATCCAGATTTATATTGGAGCAGATCATAAAATCTAGGACGAAAGAAAAGCATAGAACAGTAATCTAAAAATACTTGTAATATCGGCTAACTGTGAAGTTAAAGACACCTGGAGTGATTTAAATACCAATTTAAGTTCGAAATCAAGTGGGGAAAATCTTTGCAGACTCTGCATTTATATTATTCAATAATAAAGATCTGGCTGAATGCCAGTTTAAGCCTCTAAACCCAGTGGGGAAAATCTTTGCAGAGACTGCATTTATATTATTCAATAATAAAGATCTGGCTGAATGCCAGTTTAAGCCTCTAAACCCAGTGGGGAAAATCTTTGCAGAGACTGCATTTATATTATTCAATAATAAAGATCTGGCTGAATGCCAGTTTAAGCCTCTAAACCCAGTGGGGAAAATCTTTGCAGAGACTGCATTTATATTATTCAATAATAAAGATCTGGCTGAATGCCAGTTTAGGCCTCTAAACCCAGTGGGGAAAATCTTTGCAGAGACTGCATTTATATTATTCAATAATAAAGATCTGGCTGAATGCCAGTTTAAGCCTCTAAACCCAGTGGGGAAAATCTTTGCAGAGACTGCATTTATATTATTCAATAATAAAGATCTGGCTGAATGCCAGTTTAAGCCTCTAAACCCAGTGGGGAAAATCTTTGCAGAGACTGCATTTATATTATTCAATAATAAAGATCTGGCTGAATGCCAGTTTAGGCCTCTAAACCCAGTGGGGAAAATCTTTGCAGAGACTGCATTTATATTATTCAATAATAAAGATCTGGCTGAATGCCAGTTTAAGCCTCTAAACCCAGTGGGGAAAATCTTTGCAGAGACTGCATTTATATTATTCAATAATAAAGATCTGGCTGAATGCCAGTTTAGGCCTCTAAACCCAGTGGGGAAAATCTTTGCAGAGACTGCATTTATATTATTCAATAATAAAGATCTGGCTGAATGCCAGTTTAAGCCTCTAAACCCAGTGGGGAAAATCTTTGCAGAGACTGCATTTATATTATTCAATAATAAAGATCTGGCTGAATGCCAGTTTAGGCCTCTAAACCCAGTGGGGAAAATCTTTGCAGAGACTGCATTTATATTATTCAATAATAAAGATCTGGCTGAATGCCAGTTTAAGCCTCTAAACCCAGTGGGGAAAATCTTTGCAGAGACTGCATTTATATTATTCAATAATAAAGATCTGGCTGAATGCCAGTTTAGGCCTCTAAACCCAGTGGGGAAAATCTTTGCAGAGACTGCATTTATATTATTCAATAATAAAGATCTGGCTGAATGCCAGTTTAAGCCTCTAAACCCAGTGGGGAAAATCTTTGCAGAGACTGCATTTATATTATTCAATAATAAAGATCTGGCTGAATGCCAGTTTAAGCCTCTAAACCCAGTGGGGAAAATCTTTGCAGAGACAGAATTAATAAAATTCATTAATAAAGTTCTTCTGTCAAGTTGACCACAAATTCTTCGACCTTTGAAGAGACTTCTATTTCCTGTAACGCACAGGATTCGTGACTGAATCCCAGGTTAAGCCTCTAAATCCAGTGGGGGAAATCCTTGCAGAGGCTGAATTTATAAGATTCATTATTAAAATTCTTTCGTAAAGTGGACAATAAGTTCTTTGACCATTAAAGAGCTTTCTGTTTCCTATAGCGAAGAGGATTATTATTATTATTATTATTATTATTATTATTATTATTATTTGCTAAGCTACAACCCCAGATGGAAAAGCAGGATGCTATAAACTCAGGGGCTCCAACAGGGAAAAAGAGCCCAGTGAGGAAGAGAAACAAGGAAAAATAGAATATTTCATGGCTGAATCAAAGGAATCCTCGTAACAGACAAGTCCAATTATTTCCACATCCATCAAAAAAGAACAACTTTAAGCAAACAAAACGTGTTCCTTTCTCAATAACTAACTTGCAGAATATATTTTTTAGGGCAGAAGAACTTCCTCGTCTAGCCAGCCACTGGCGACGGCCTGAAGACTACTGATAAGTTATCTCACTTCCTTGCAATCCATCCATCTTTTCTGGCAGATGCGCTCTTCTCCTCCCACTTGATATTGCAGGCCAAAAAGGCTTCCTTACTTCCTCAAAATATTTTGACATTGAAGTGCTTGCGATGACGAAATTATCTAAGCTTCAAAATATTAGGGAAAATACTCATAGATCATTCTGTTTTCCAGGAGTGTTCTTTTTTTTATTTTCAATTATATTAAGTTCGTTTATTATGAATATTTAGTCATTGTATACCTTAATATTGAATTAATTCAACTATCATACACACGCACACACATATATGTATATATATATATATATATATATATATATATAATATATATATATATATATATATATATATATATATATATATATATATTATATATATATTATATATATATATATATATATATATATATATATATATATATAGTTTGATAAAAAAAGGTAGAAACAATGCACAAATTCATACACATACACATACAAACACCCACACACACACAAACAAACACACACACACACACACACACATATATATATATATATATATATATATATATATATATATATATATATATATATATGTGTGTGTGTGTGTGTGGGTGGGTATGCGAATGTGTAAGAATTTGTGCATTGTTTCTAACTTTTTTACGCACACTACTTACAAATTAACTACCATAACAGATAATACAAACATTGCAGAATTCAATGTCTGGTAAAGTTGTTTTCATGCATATCCAAAGATTATTTTACCATAATCTATGGTATGAGATTTATTTTTTGAAAGAAATGATAAGATGGTATACGAGAAAGTAAGGGGCTGAAAATATACCGAAGAGTTTTTGATAAGGAAAGGAGTTTTCTCCAAACAGGTCTAAGTAAATAATGTAAATTTGGAGCTGTGTATACTTAATTGCCATTGGTTTCATCTTTGATAACTGAAAATGAATACTCAATATATTGCCAATAACCGATCTCCGAGGCTATGCTGTTCTCAAATATATATTTTGGGGAAACGATGAATAAATAAACATTTTCTTGAAAGGCTTTTATAAAACCCCAGAATGTGACCGATTCAAAAATACTGTTCTTTTAGTCCATGTCCTTTCATTCAAATCAGAATAAGAGGAAATCTAGTTCTATTGATGATCCGGTAGAAATAAAAAAACTTTCTAGAAATAAAGAAATAAGATGATAGGAATTATCACATACAGCCTTTCGCTTCAAAATCAAAGATGAATTCCTGTACTTAGAATGACCTCTCTCTCTCTCTCTCTCTCTCTCTCTCTCTCTCTCTCTCTCTCTCTCTCTCTCTCTCTCTCTCTCTCTCTCATACGCACAAACCTCTTACGGAATCCTTACTATTATTTGTTGCATAGATGCAATGTATTTACATCTGTACATTGAGTACGAAAAAAAAAGGAAAAAAAAAACATGTGAAATATCAATTTGTTTTCTCTGGCTATAGTGAAATCTTTAGAACAATGAGTATTGATATATTATTCATGAGTAATGACCGGAGCAAATACTATAGAAAAACATAAAACTTGAATAAACACCGTAAGGAAAAACATTAAAAGATAATGGAGATTTATTATGAATGCAAAAAGAGAATTATACTAACAAAACAATGATACGGTCATTAACTAATACTTCCCTCTTAAAGGGGAGAAGGTCATGCAATAAACTATCAGTATTCATGGTAATAGATATATTTGAAGTATAGTTGAATTTCTGATACCTGTAATCATAAGCATCCATAAATATTTTATGACTTAATGTTCCTGAAACCACCGCACAGGTGAGAGAGAGAGAGAGAGAGAGAGAGAGAGAGAGAGAGAGAGAGAGAGAGAGAGAGAGAGAGAGAGAGAGAGAGATGAAGTAATTTCAAGTATAGAAATTTATCTTCGAAGCAAACGGATGTATATGATAGATGCTATCATCTCAATTATTTTCTAGACAATTTTTTTTTTTAACCCGGTTATCAATATGTGAACTAGATTCCCTCAGATTCCTGTGTCCATCTGTCACATCACCACATGAATATTACTATCAACAATATCGTAACGTCTTTGTTTCTTGTCGAAACCCAGACCTCCGCATCTGGCCCCTATTATGCCTTTTCCCACTATGCCTTCATGGTAGGTACCGTGCTAGTAAATATTAAAAGTTATCATAACCTAGATCTAACGAAACAATGCGTCATGTAATCCACCGTACAAAAGAATATGTTATTGTCATTTTAAAATACAGACACTAAGGGATATTCGTAAACACAATCAGACCGAAATTGAAGAAATACTAAAATAAGAAAAAATCCTCAGATTGATGAAAAGAAGACTTAGAACAGGTTGCCAACAGATGTTTACTTCAAAGGATGAAAATGGAAATATTATCCACAATAGAGATGAACTGATCAAAATTGAAAAGGATTTCTATACAATGCTATAAGTGATATAGTGATATAAGAAATAACTTTACCAATAGAAATAATGAAACATCTAAACTGGTCCCAAATGTAAAGGAAGCATTAAGAAGTATGATAAGAGGTAAAGCAGGAGGAGATGGCCTAACAATTGATTTAATAATAGATGGAGTAGATTTCATAGTGGTAAAACTAGCTGAACTCTACACTAAATGTCTGCAAGAATGCTCTATACCTATTGCTTTGTAAAACTCTATCATTATACTAATTCAGCTTACTACCCCATGAGCATAAACTTCCCCAAACCAAACTAAAGTTCAACAGAATACATATTTCATCATCCAAATCCTCACAAACAGGATCCCCAGTCACATTCAATAAACACTATTGCACAGGATTCTTACCTGCAATTTCCTTGGAGTGAATCGTGGAACATTCAATAAACACTATTGCACAGGATTTCTGACCTGCAATTTCCTTGGAGTGAATCGTGGAACATTCAATAAACACTATTGCACAGGATTCTGACCTGCAATTTCCTTGGAGTGAATCGTGGAACATTCAATAAACACTATTGCACAGGATTCTTACCTGCAATTTCCTTGGAGTGAATCGTGGAACATTCAATAAACACTATTGCACAGGATTCTTACCTGCAATTTCCTTGGAGTGAATCGTGGAACATTCAATAAACACTATTGCACAGGATTCTTACCTGCAATTTCCTTGGAGTGAATCGTGGAAATTTCATTACGCTGAATTATTCCTTTCATAGATATCCCTCGTAATATCCTTCTTTGGCACGAAAAATCGTTACTCTTTCTGACCGGAGTCATATTGTGTCTTTTTTTTTCTGTAAAGTTACAATGAAAGAAATGACATGGTTGGAGGAAGAGAAACATATTAGTCTTCCGGAACCCTTGTCCAATTCTACTTAGAGAGAGAGAGAGAGAGAGAGAGAGAGAGAGAGAGAGAGAGAGGAGAGAGAGAGAGAGAGAGAGAGAGAGAGAGAGAGAGAGAAGAGAAAGAGAGAGAGAGAGAGAGAGAGAGGGGTTGGGGAAAATATTTTGGGAGTTGCCTTTCATTATATTAAGAGAGAGAGAGAGAGAGAGAGAGAGAGAGAGAGAGAGAGAGAGAGAGAGAGAGAGAGAGAGAGAAATAATTCGGGAGTTACCTTTCATTATATTTAGAGAGAGCGAGAGAGAGAGAGAGAGA
>NC_090725.1:337573758-337583758 GCF_036898095.1 Palaemon carinicauda
TATTGACCATACTAAAAATTTCCGCAAAAATTTGGAGTAGGGGAAATTCAAATCTTAATAACTCAGTAAGGAAATAAGCTATTTGCATGAAATACATATCAAAATGTAGCTTATAGGGTATGCTACAAGATGAAAGTAAGAAATATTAAAATAGGTCAAGGTCAAGGTCACCAGAGCTCAAGCAATGACGTAATTTGACACTTGCTCAAAATATGGGCCTCTAAAAACTTAAAATTAAATCAGAACCCAGTTGTAAACTAATTTATTCTTTTATTTGTAGATTCTAGTAGAGTACTACATAGGATAGTTTTTAAAAATTATTTGAAGAAAAAAAAAACACACACTTTAACCCTTTTATTTTCAAGTCAAAATATCGAAAAAAATGGCAAAAATGCGATAATGTCATAATGTCTAAAACCTGTCTTTTAACCCTCTCAGGCCCAAGACGAAAATATCTAAAAATCGGAAAAAAGCCATTTTTAAACTAAACAATTTGATATGATGAATCGTTCAAATAATCAAAGGAAATTAGTTGCCGGTGACACATGGTTATCATGCAGAATCCTCATTGCAAACACTGACGTTTCGCAACCTAGGAAAATTCTTTTATGAAAGTGGAGCTGACATCCAAACCACCATTCAATGTGATTAAATCTATTCTGTATGATGATCTATCCTACATTCTTGCACCCCTTGCCTGAAGCTTGGCATTGACAGTAAGGGCAGCACCTGATGCCACGCTTCCCGCAGGAACAACGTTTCGTTGCACATGAAGTGCATGTGCATGGCATAGGAAAGTCAGGTGGCATCAAAATTTGATCCCGCACTGGACGCAATAGGCCATCCTGCTCAAAGAAACCAAAGTCTATGGGATCAAGATGTGTATTATCCAAACAGTGTGTCTGCATGTATGACCCATAGACAGCTCTTTGGATATGGCCTCTGATCAATCTGCTGGTTGGTGGAAGGTCTAGGATTGTTTTGGAACTGTGGTGAAATACAAGGTATCTGAGGTGGTCCATTGTTTGACAATCACCTGGAGCTTTCAATGGATACACCTGCACCAGAAATTTTTCCACTAAGGTGAAATCTGTATCATATGGATTCCTGGCAAAGTTCTGGAGAAATTTCTCAGGCTTGGCCTTCAAAGCCGCTGTTTTCGTTCCGAATTTACTTGTTGAGTCACATCCAGTCAGCTGATGAAGCGGGATGATAACTTTGCACTTCTCAGGGCCCATTCTAGTTGCCAACGTATGGAGGGGAATATATCTTGTGGTGGTTGCAACGCCAGCCTTTATCCACAGTTCCTTTAAACCATGTGCCTTCATAATACTCCAGTGATGCAATCCAAGAACTACCACATCTGTTTCATTAGAAAGGAGAACAACTCGTTCTGCCCCGCAGTTGGTAGCATCAAGTGCAAGTGGGATTGTTCTAACATCGGCTTCTTCAATGTCCCGGTCCAACGCTGGTACAGGGATTGGGTCACTGCCATTGAAAATGCCCTGACATGGGTCAATATTGGATGAGAATCCAATTCCACTCAAAACAATATCTGTCATTGGCCTTGGGTGTGCTAGTGCATTGTTTCTCAAGAGTCCCTGGAGCTTTGACTTGTTTGTAGAAGATGCCCAGAAAGCGTCCATAGAAACTGGCAGTGGTGTCTCTTCACAAATGACATTCAAATCAATTGGACCGCAACTTAGTCTTCTCTGACGTTCACTGTCTTTTATGGAGCCTTCTAGGTATGTATCGAAGACAAAGTCAATACGATTAGAATCTTTACTCAGTCTATATGCCATCTGTAGGAACCGTGCACAAAGATCTCCAAACGTCTTCAAAAATGATGTCTTCATTTGGTGTAAACAACACATCACATCAACGATGCTAGCAGTTTTTACTTTTCCATTCATCTGGAGGCGGATGGTCTTTCTTCTTGTCTAAATGATCATCTTCCAAGCCTTTGCAAAGTTCACTTTTATTTGGCTTCGACATAAGTCCATTCTCATCAAACAGGTAGCTTTCCTCAATTAAGTCATGCCTCAGCAGTTCCTTCATATCATAGTTTCTCACTCTAGCAATGTCAAATATCTTTTGAGCTTTAGCAAGTTTTTTGCTTCCCTGTTTTCCAACTTGCTGCTTTCCTTTCTCTGGTTTCATTTATTTGAATGTCTTCAAGTTATTTCTGTGGATTGGGTCAAACAGTGATATTTCCTTTTTGACCAAACGTTCACGGTGGAACTTGTCATAGAGATTGCTGGATTTTTTCCTGAAATTCAGTAGGTCCTCACAGATTTCACTGGACACAATTTCTTGGGTAAGAATGTTGTGCAACTTTGGCTGCTCCACATGAATGTCTGCTTCAGATACGCCTGCTAGGTTTTCATTCTGTTTGATGTATTCTATTACATCACGAGCTAACATTTCAGAGCTCAACGTAGCCAAGACATTGAACTCATGACCAACTGTAAGTTCAGTACTTGGGACTGAAACACCACTGATCTGCCGTTGAATATTGACCACTGCCAACATTTCATGATATATTATCTCCCATTGAGCAACAAATTTCTTCTTCTTGATACTACCTATGATTCCACTGGCACTCTTCTGTGACTTATTGATGGTCTGTTCTAGGCACATGTCAGCTCCAATCGCATTGAACTTTCCAGGAGTCCTCTTTATGCTTAACTTTCCGGCAGCAAACTTCTCATACACGTCTGTCGCATCCTTCTGCAGTCTCCGCATATCCTCCAAGTAGACTGATGCCCATCGGCAAATGATGCATTTTTCTATATCAACAGGCGGATGTGGGCTTGGTGATGGTGTTGATCTCCTCAAGCGTTTAGTTGGTAAACTAGCCATCTCACACATGCACAGAATAGCCTGAAATCAACAGAGGAAACTTTCTTACTACTAACCCCCTGACATTAATTTTTAATGTGTATGCAAATTATCTATGTACATGTATGTTATGTATATATGTGAATGTATAATGTACACCTAAGATTTTGAAATGCAATGCAACATCTTCTCATCTCTTCACATCAAATGCCCAATGGCTTTAAATTACATGAAATAGTAAGAGAGTACCCACCCAAGGAAGGCTACATGATGTATTTTAATCTAATCTATCCATCTATATGTACTCACCTAGAAATGCATGATTTCCATGAAAGAAACTTAGGGACTCTGATGAGTGGCTTCATGGACACAAGCAAAATGTACAGTGTAGAAAGTGGGGATTCCCTATTAAGGTGCTGACTCACTGATTCACAGGCCTCTGCATGTATGGCCCAATGCACAGGGAGTAAGTTCAGGTCACAGGCAGTAGATTAAAAACTGTGAATGATAAGTGAAAACACTTTCAACACCATTCTTTCAACGTCTACCTCCTACCCCCTACCCCCTACCCCCTTACCCTTACCCTCATGGCCCCTCTGTTCCCCTCTAAAAAGACATTTATAGTTTTCTTACTATTCTTAATCCTGTATTTTCTAAAGTTTTGGGGTGTTTTTATCTCTTTTGATACACTTTCAAAAAGCTCACATAACATGCACAAAATTTGAAAAATTGCATTTTTGGTATTTTTTTTTTATATTTTGACTTGAAAACAAAAGGGTTAAAGTGTGTGTTTTTTTCTTCAAATAATTTTTAAAAACTTTCCTATGTAGTACTCTACTAGAATCTACAAATAAAGGAATAAATTAGTTTACAACTGGTTTCTGGTTTAATTTTAAGTTTTTAGAGGCCCAGATTTTGGGCAAGTGTCAAATTACGTCATTGCTTGAGCTCTGGTGACCTTGACCTTGACCTATTTTAATATTTCTTACTTTCATCTTTTAGCATACCCTATAAGCTACATTTTGATGGGTATTTCATGCAAATAGCTTATGTCCTTACTGAGTTATTAAGATTTGAATTTCCCCTACCCCAAATTTTTGCGGACATTTTTAGTATGGTCAATAGCTACAAAACCACCCCTAGCAAGATTACTGCCGGGTTTCAGAATGTCTACCCTCGCTAAAATGATGCCCCAGGTGATGTTCTTTCAGAAAATAGTGAGTAACCTAGGGGCCCTTTTTAGCATGCGAACATCCCTTGGCTCATGGAGTATGAGGGTGCTTGCACTGTGCACTGTTTGATGTTCACTGAGGATGCTTGCACTGTGCAGTGTTTAATGTTCATTGAGGGTGCTTGCACTATGCACTGTTTGATGTTCACGCTCCCTCGGAAGCTGTCAAGAGAACTCACCTCCTGGAAGTCCACAAGGCATGATGTCACAGCAAAAATCCAACAACAAAGAGCTATTTGGACTCCCACAATCTTTTCACTTTAACACTATTCCCTGAAATCCTTACAATCCTAATTCTCGCCCCCCCCCCCCCCCCCCTCTCCCACCTATCTTATACCGTTTACTGTAGCTGTGTCTGTTGATAGTGAGGGTGCTACCACATAATCTATGGTTATTAATAAAATATTATCATCCTTATATTTTGTGTGCAAAAGTATCATTTTCCAAGATACAGAAATCTCTAATCATTGGTCTTATGAGAACACTAAGTAGACTAAGGGTCTCCAGCTTATGTTCCCCGTACTTCAAACCACAAACAATACTATCATTATTATTATTATTATTATTATTATTATTATTATTATTATTATTATTATTATTATTATTACTAGGTAATCTACAACCCTAGTTGGAAAAGCAGGATGCTATAAACCCAAGGGCTCCATCAATTAAATATAACCCAGTGAGGAAACAAAGTATGGAGAAATAAACTATATAAAAACTTATAAGAAATTGATTTACAATATTCTAAGAACAGTAACAACATTAAAACAATAAGATTATATATATATATATATATATATATATATATATATATATATATATATATATATATATATATATATATATACCTTCATCTTGTTAAAACTTTATCATTATACTAATTAACAAAAAGGGAGACACAAAAGACCTGAAAAAACAACCATCTAATAAGTTTACTCTCCGGAATATGCTGTATATGATATTCACAAAGATCATATTAGGCCGAATAGAAAGACAGCTAGACTTTAATCAACCAAGCGAGCAGGAAGGCTTTAGAATTGGGTATTCAACAACTGACAATATCCATATAATTAACCAGCTAATGGAAAAATCAACACACTGTGAGAAACTAATATGTATTGCCTAAGAGAAAGCAAGGAATAGAATAAATTGATGTTAGAGGTTTTGAAGATATCTGCATAGGAAGTACAGAAATCCTATAACAAAAGATTATAGAAGATTCGAATAGAGAAAGCAAAATATGAAAATGAGTAAAAATAGGATAATATTCAATGAAAAGTGCAGAAACAATAAATAAGAGTTATGGACGAGTGATTTTAAGTGAATATTATCTAATTTTTACTAATATTCATTTTCATTTCTACATTTCTGCTTTCTCTATTCAAATATGTTATCATTTTTGTAATTCTATCCATGATTAACAAAACAGAACAAAGTCATCTGCAAATCTTAAGATGTTAAGGTTTTCCCCATTAATGGTAATTCTTACATTTGCTTTTTCAAACTTTAGTTCCCACCACGAAATAACAATCATACGCCTCTGGTACATGTAACAAGGGGCAGTTGATAGAGGGTTCATATCTATAATTGGGCTTAGGATTAGCTAACAAAGTATTTGCTGCGGACATGAATATATTTTGGGTAAATTTAGGATTTTATTTCCATGGGTAAATTCGAACTCTTTGCTTTTAGAATATTAGGATCTTCTGTATATACTTTTGTAATGCATATTGTCTATATCTTACATATGATCACCATAATTTAGAGCCTATAAAGTAGAATAAAAATAGTATTATTGGAATTATGACCTTTAGAATTACTTATTAAATAAAACACCATGAGAGTATGTGTTAGTAATCACACACTTCTCCAAATTTGAATTAAATCTGAGTGTTTCTATTTCATGTCAAAAGATGGCAGCATACATCCCTTATTCCATTCATATGAATGATTCTATCCAATTGGAAAAGGCTGATAGATTGATACCTATGCAAAAATATATGTGACAGTTATAAATTATATTCAACTACAATTAAGTAGGCTATTTTAGGCTATTTACAAACTAAAATGACGTCAGGGAAGGTTCTAGAATGCAAGGATTAAAGAGCTCTACACTTTGTTAATTTTCATGGTCAATAGATGGCCTTAGCAGTAGAGAACCAAATGGCTATTTATCCCAATCGTCCACTAATTATAATTTTAATTACTTCATTTCTGTTGCAAATCGCCACAAAATTACAATAAAACACACGCACGTCAACTTGATGTTCCTTTTTATCTGACCACAGCTTGATTCTTAGGAGATAACAAATTTCACAATAAATGTCACAGAACTATTCCACCAGCTAACAATCGTTAGGTCAATTACATACGGGGGGTCGGGGGTTGGGGGGCCAGATATGCCACATGTACAAAGATCAGTGGGACAATCAAGTAATTACGCAGTTATTTCATCCAGTCTTCAATTACCTTTTTATGAAACCAGAAGATAGTTAATATGGTACAGGGTATGACATGTATTATTAGTAAAAATACGTAGAATGCCAATGTAGTTACGTTCCAAATGGCACAATTACACAGACTCCTCCTAGCTCCCTCCCATTTGTGGTAACGAGTTTTATTTTACAGCCAATAGATGGCAACAGATGCACCTTATCCCGACTAATATAGTCAACTATTTGAAAACCACGTGAGTCAAAAAAGTGAGGTAGGAAGGTAGAGGCTAGAGAATTGGTAGTTGGTAAATTGTCCAACGATCGTTTCCTTATTAGGAATGAATATTTTTTTCAGAAAAAGGATAAATTTTTCATATACTATCGGAAGCAGCCTGAGTTTACTTATAAAAGTGTTCATCATATCATTTCTTCATCAGAACACATAGATGATAGGTCATGTCCTTGAACAAGTGACCACGGTAACAATCATAAGCATAGTTATTGTTGGTGGGACGAGTTTGGAACAACGCTGCCAAATGGATCTCCTTGAAGGAAAAATATCAATATTCATTACAGATTCCAATCATTTAAGTACTAACAGTTATATGCCAGAAGGTGCATGACTATGGTGAAATTTGATGTTCATATAATCAGAATAATCAACATAGAAAAATCGGATAATGAAAAAGAAAAGGGTCTTATTTCTGCGCTTGACTGTGTTGCGTCATCCACCTGCGAATTTGTTTGTTAATAAGGACGTTCCGGAGAGTAAATCAGTTGTAGAATAAACCTTATCATCATTTCCTTAGTAAATGTATGCATATTAGTAAATCTGTTTCTTGGTTCAATATTGGTTAAAAGAATCCATTAAGTATATATATATATATATATATATATATATATATATATATATATATATATATATATATATATATATATAATATATATATATATATATATATATATATATATATATATATATATATATATATATATATATAGCATTAATATTCCCCTTACCCTAAGTGAATATAAATAAATAAATGATTCTCAGAGAGAGAGAGAGAGAGAGAGAGAGAGAGAGAGAGAGAGAGAGAGAGAGAAGAGGTCACGTACAAGATATTTATGGTGATAATCTCTGCAAATTAATCGGAAGAGGCAGAGTATACCTATAACTAGATGATCCAATGTTAACTTTTATATAGGTGAACTGTGGATGTTGCATTAAGCTATTAAAGATATATGACAATAATTTTATTTCATTAGTTTTCTCCTCATCCAAAACCACCTTGTTATGTTGTGCCATTGCTCCGCTTAGACGAGAGGCTGTGTCGCCTCCAGGCTTCAGAAACCTTACGGTACCAATCAATAAAGGAGTAGAGTATGATACATCTCATATTCCCTGCAGGGAAGTCGCAAATTCTGACTGACAGGAACAAAACCGGATTTCCCCTGAGAGTTTAATGTTTAAAACTATATTCTATAATTGCTAGGTTGTCTTGCTTTTTTTGAAGTTTTTAATAGTATATATATCAAAGATCTAATTTAATGTTGTTATTGGTCTGATTTTTTTTCCTATTGTTTATTACTTCTCATGTAGTTTATTTCATTATTTTCATTTCTTACTAAGCTATTTTCCCCGTCTTGCTTTTCCAACCAGGGTTATAGCTTAGCTTCTGATAATAATAATAATAATAATAATAATAATAATAATAATAATAATAATAATAATACCTATTCAACTATTCAACCGTAAAAAAATCCAATGTAAATGTATCTCCCTTAGGTATAAGTACGTTTTGTTTCAACAAAAAAAAGAAAAGAAAAAAAAAATCTCAACATCACAAAATATCTGTTAGATTTTTGTTATGACAATAATGACAAAACTCGAAGGAAATTATCATAATGATATTCTTTCGCTCACTAAGCAAACGTCTCTCTCTCTCTCTCTCTCTCTCTCTCCGACGCCGTCACTCGTAAGGCATATCATGGAAACTTCAGATGTAAATTAAAAAATAAAAAAAAAGTTAGGAGCCTCGACACCTTGGGAAATTTTTTTTTTGCTTGTTTTTATCAAGGATAATCTTTTGGTATGAAAACTGCAATGTGAGAGTATGAAAACTTTGTAATTCTCACCCCTTCCAGCCATGTTTTTATAAGAATGGTTTATGAAGATCGAATCGGAAAGACTTCTCATACGAACTTTGTATTTGAATCAAGTTGCAGGTAATTTGAGATCGTGTTTAAATGGTAATAGGTCGGACATTGTGAAGCAAGGGCTCTCTCTCTCTCTCTCTCTCTCTCTCTCTCTCTCTCTCTGCGTGGTATTAGGGATTTTAAACCACTCTTGTTTTTAAGAAAACAGAGCTTCTTGCCTGATTGGGCGATGGGTATAACATTCTAAGAGTGGTGGGAGATTGTGAAGTAAGGGCTCTCTCTCTCTCTCTCTCTCTCTCTCTCTCTCTCTCTCTGCCTGGTATTAGGAGTTTTAAACTACTATTGTTTTTGAGGAAACAGAGCTTCTTGCCTGATTGGGCTATGGGTATAACATTCCAAAAGTGGTCGGAGATTGTGAAGTAAGAGCTCTCTCTCTCTCTCTCTCTCTCTCTCTCTCTCTCTCTCTGCCTGGTTTTAGGGGTTTTAAACTACTATTGCTTTTGAGGAAACAGAGCTTCTTGCCTGATTAGGCGATGGGTATAACATTCCAAAAGTGGTCGGAGATTGTGAAGTAAGGGCTCTCTCTCTCTCTCTCTCTCTCTCTCTCTCTCTCTCTCTCTCTGCCTGGTTTTAAGGGTTTTAAACTACTATTGTTTTTGAGGAAACAGAGCTTCTTGCCTGATTGGGCGATGGGTATAACAATTTAGGAGTGGTGGGAGATTGTGAAGTAAGGGCTCTCTCTCTCTCTCTCTCTCTCTCTCTCTCTCTGCCTGGTATTAGGGGTTTTAAACCACTCTTGTTTTTGAGGAAACAGAGCTTCTTGCCTGATTGGGCGATGGGTATAACATTCTAAGAGTGGTGGAGATTGTGAAGTAAGGGCTCTCTCTCTCTCTCTCTCTCTCTCTCTCTCTCTCTCTGCCTGGTATTAGGGGTTTTAAACCACTCTTGTTTTTGAGGAAACAGAGCTTCTTGCCTGATTGGGCGATGGGTAAAACATTCCAAAAGTGGTCGGAGATTGTAAAGTAAGGGCTCTCTCTCTCTCTCTCTCTCTCTCTCTCTCTCTCTCTCTCTGCCTGGTTTTAGTGGTTTTAAACCACTATTGTTTTTGAGGAAACAGAGCTTCTTGCTTGATTGGGCGATGGGTATAACATTCTAAGAGTGGTGGGAGATTGTGAAGTAAGGGCTCTCTCTCTCTCTCTCTCTCTCTCTCTCTCTCTACCTGGTTTTAGGGATTTTAAACCACTCGTGTTTTTGAGGAAACAGAGCTTCTTGCCTGATTGGGCGATGGGTATAACATTCTAAGAGTGGTGGGAGATTGTGAAGCAAGGGCTCT
>NC_090725.1:337588758-337591258 GCF_036898095.1 Palaemon carinicauda
CTTCCTATATATATATATATATATATATATGTGTGTGTGTATATATATATATATGTATATATATATATATATATATATATGGATAAATATCAACACAACATTGTGTTCAAATAGAAATAAATTTCTACCTCATACTTGGGATCGAACGCTAGCCCCTTCTAATGAAAGGCCAGGTCGAAACCAACCATGCCACGAGAGCCCATAAAAGGAAATCTGAACCTGACACTAATCTAGCTGTCCGAGGATTTACCTGGTGAGACATCAGTCTCTTTACCAGCGAGTTTTACCAGATTTCCCCGGGCCACCACGTGACACAATTGGTAGTAATTCATTCAAATTACCCCTAATGAGTCAATATGGATAAATATCAACACAACATCGTGTTCAAATAGAAATAAATTTCTACCTCATACTTGGGATCGAACGCTAGCCCCTTCTAATGAAAGGCCAGGTCGAAACCAACCATGCCACGAGAGCCCATAAAAGGAAATCTGAACCTGACACTAATCTAGCTGTCCGAGGATTTACCTGGTGAGACATCAGTCTCTTTACCAGCGAGTTTTACCAGATTTCCCCGGGCCACCACGTGACACAATTGGTAGTAATTCATTCAAATTACCCCTAATGAGTCAATATGGATAAATATCAACACAACATCGTGTTCAAATAGAAATAAATTTCTACCTCATACTTGGGATCGAACGCTAGCCCCTTCTAATGAAAGGCCAGGTCGAAACCAACCATGCCACGAGAGCCCATAAAAGGAAATCTGAACCTGACACTAATCTAGCTGTCCGAGGATTTACCTGGTGAGACATCAGTCTCTTTACCAGCGAGTTTTACCAGATTTCCCCGGGCCACCACGTGACACAATTGGTAGTAATTCATTCAAATTACCCCTAATGAGTCAATATGGATAAATATCAACACAACATCGTGTTCAAATAGAAATAAATTTCTACCTCATACTTGGGATCGAACGCTAGCCCCTTCTAATGAAAGGCCAGGTCGAAACCAACCATGCCACGAGAGCCCATAAAAGGAAATCTGAACCTGACACTAATCTAGCTGTCCGAGGATTTACCTGGTGAGACATCAGTCTCTTTACCAGCGAGTTTTACCAGATTTCCCCGGGCCACCACGTGACACAATTGGTAGTAATTCATTCAAATTACCCCTAATGAGTCAATATGGATAAATATCAACACAACATCGTGTTCAAATAGAAATAAATTTCTACTTCATACTTGGGATCGAACGCTAGCCCCTTCTAATGAAAGGCCAGGTCGAAACCAACCATGCCACGAGAGCCCATAAAAGGAAATCTGAACCTGACACTAATCTAGCTGTCCGAGGATTTACCTGGTGAGACATCAGTCTCTTTACCAGCGAGTTTTACCAGATTTCCCCGGGCCACCACGTGACACAATTGGTAGTAATTCATTCAAATTACCCCTAATGAGTCAATATGGATAAATATCAACACAACATCGTGTTCAAATAGAAATAAATTTCTACCTCATACTTGGGATCGAACGCTAGCCCCTTCTAATGAAAGGCCAGGTCGAAACCAACCATGCCACGAGAGCCCATAAAAGGAAATCTGAACCTGACACTAATCTAGCTGTCCGAGGATTTACCTGGTGAGACATCAGTCTCTTTACCAGCGAGTTTTACCAGATTTCCCCGGGCCACCACGTGACACAATTGGTAGTAATTCATTCAAATTACCCCTAATGAGTCAATATGGATAAATATCAACACAACATCGTGTTCAAATAGAAATAAATTTCTACCTCATACTTGGGATCGAACGCTAGCCCCTTCTAATGAAAGGCCAGGTCGAAACCAACCATGCCACGAGAGCCCATAAAAGGAAATCTGAACCTGACACTAATCTAGCTGTCCGAGGATTTACCTGGTGAGACATCAGTCTCTTTACCAGCGAGTTTTACCAGATTTCCCCGGGCCACCACGTGACACAATTGGTAGTAATTCATTCAAATTACCCCTAATGAGTCAATATGGATAAATATCAACACAACATCGTGTTCAAATAGAAATAAATTTCTACCTCATACTTGGGATCGAACGCTAGCCCCTTCTAATGAAAGGCCAGGTCGAAACCAACCATGCCACGAGAGCCCATAAAAGGAAATCTGAACCTGACACTAATCTAGCTGTCCGAGGATTTACCTGGTGAGACATCAGTCTCTTTACCAGCGAGTTTTACCAGATTTCCCCGGGCCACCACGTGACACAATTGGTAGTAATTCATTCAAATTACCCCTAATGAGTCAATATGGATAAATATCAACACAACATCGTGTTCAAATAGAAATAAATTTCTACCTCATACTTGGGATCGAACGCTAGCCCCTTCTAATGAAAGGCCAGGTCGAAACCAACCATGCCACGAGAGCCCATAAAAGGAAATCTGAACCTGACACTAATCTAGCTGTCCGAGGATTTACCTGGTGAGACATCAGTCTCTTTACCA
>NC_090725.1:337596258-337603758 GCF_036898095.1 Palaemon carinicauda
AAATGAACCCTTTTACTCCCACCATAAGGTTAAATTTCGAGCACATTTTGCTATATAATTTTCTTAGATTGCTCTAAAAAGCTTAATTTTTGTCCTAGAGAGGTCAGGTTGGTCTCATTCTTTTGGAAAATGCCTGAAGTTTCTCATAAAATTATCAGAAATATGTAAAAATATGTAATTAACAGTGTTTTGCAAGAACGTACCGGTACGTCCTTTGGGGGTGAAAGGGATCAATATGAAATACAGTATGTACGAACATATGATGTGCTCATATAACTACAAGTTCGTGTATGAGAATATTTATAGATTATTTTACCATTTATAGAGATTATAGAAAATTTAGGTCGTGAATATGCATAGAAAAAAATCGTCATCCGATTAATAAGTATTTCCAATTAAGAGCAAAATAAAATACAAAGGACTTTAAACAAACGAAAATTATATAACGAAACCATGAAATATAATATAAAATAACAGTGAAAATCTAATCGTTTAATTTTTCCAAATTAAAAAAAATAAAATACAAAGAATTCTAATCAAGCGAAAATTATATAATTACACCATGAATTATAATTTGAAATGACAGTGAAAATCTATTCGTTTAATGAAACCATGAATCATAATTTGAAATGACAGTGAAAATTTACTCGTGAAACCATGAAATATAATATGAAATAACAGTGAAAATCTAATCGTTTAATTTTTCCAAATTAAAACAAAATAAAATACAAAGAATTCTAATCAAGCGAAAATTATATAATTACACCATGAATTATAATTTGAAATGACAGTGAAAATCTATTCGTTTAATGAAACCATGAATCATAATTTGAAATGACAGTGAAAATTTATTCGTTTAATTTTTCAAAAAAAAAAATGAATACAATGAATCTTAAACAAACGAAAATTATATACTGAAACCGCGAAATATAATTTGAAATGACCGTGGAAATTTATTCGTTTAATTTAAAAAAAAAAAAAAAAAAAAAAAAATACAATGAATCTTAAACAAACGAAAATTATATACTGAAACCGCGAAATATAATTTGAAATGACCGTGGAAATTTATTCGTTTACGAAATCTTTCGTTCACGATTGCCACACATTTCGTGACATGGGCTCTTCCTTGTGTTGAGAAGAAACTTTTGCCTCACTCAATCGTCTTACCTCAATCAAACGAATTGCATATACCAAATCTACCTTAAGGTTTTTGTTGTTGAACGGTTTAATAAAAAAAAACACAATTTTGTATACAATTTTGTTAATAGAACTATCATTAAAGGAAAGATAAATTTCAGGTTTTCTTGAGCTGTGTAATAGGAAACATAAATGTTGTCAATTTTTTTAATAGAATTAGCCGAAAAAAAAAATCGGGAAACTGATCATATAATTCATATAGGTTATAATAATTGTGATATGAAAAAAAATATAGATAACTTTTAAAACATTTTAGCCAAAAAAAAAACGATACTGATTATATCATTCATATAGGTTATACGTATTGTGATATGAGAACAAATATAACTTTTCATACATGAAAGTACAGTAATACTTGGTGATAATTTCCAAGCTTTATTCAACACATTAGCAAACTACCATATCTGTAACAAAGAAAGGCAACAATGAATACAGTATCAACATAA
Source organism: Palaemon carinicauda (assembly GCF_036898095.1). Lineage (NCBI taxonomy): Eukaryota > Metazoa > Arthropoda > Malacostraca > Decapoda > Palaemonidae > Palaemon > Palaemon carinicauda. The sequence continues at coordinate 337,597,902 of NC_090725.1, forward strand.
ATGCACATGTTAACACAAACACATAACTTATGAAAATCATGCTATAAAACATTAACATAGGAAGAACAAAACAATAAACAAAACAATATGAATACTCAAACATTGACAGTAAGAAACAGCTAAGACCAACTGATATTATCACATTCTCCCCTCCTAGAAAATTCAACTTTAATCAAAACAAATGTATTGGTTTAATCCCATCCATAGCGATCAGGCGGCCTTGACACACGAGTGGACCTTCTTATCTCAGTGGGCTCACTGGATTCATGACAATCACGGTTATCATGAGTTTGTGTATCCTGCACTTCAGTTGTATCTGGGGACTCCGTCTCTCCTGATGGTTCAACATGGTGTACAGGAGACGTTGCACCTGCAGGACTTGGGGCTAAGTCACGGGTAGACACAGTTGATTCTCTACCACCTGGATATTTGACATTTGCATACATTGAGTTTGCATCCATGAGTTGAACCTCTTCAGTTAACGGTTCATGTTTGCTAGACCTAACATGCCGTCGCAATAGTACAGGTCCAGGAGTCAAAAGCCATGACGGTAATGTACTTCCAAGACTAGAGCGTCGCTGAAACCTGAAAAAACGTTCATGAGGTGTCTCATTAGTTGCTGTACATAAGAGCGACCTAACTGAGTGCAAAACCTCAGGAAGTACTATCTCCCAGTGTTGTGTCTTCAAGCCACGACTTTCGAGTACTAAACAAATAGATTTCCAAATAATACCATTATATCTCTCAACCTGGCCGTTGCCCATCGGATGATAAGGTGTCGTTCTGCTGGTTGCAACCCCCTTCTGAGAAAGGTACAGTTTCAGTTCTTGGGACATGAAAGAAGCACCTTGATCTGAATGAATGAAACTAGGCATTCCACAAAGGATAAAGATAGATTCAAGACATTTGATCACTGTTTTCGAATGCATGTTTGGACAGGGAAACACAAAGGGGAAACGTGAATACTCGTCAACAACCGTAAGAATGTACTTATTGCTCGTGGTAGAGGGCAGAGGCCCCTTGATATCAATGCTAAGACGTTCCATTGGCTGGGTGGCCTTTATGAGGACTCCTTTTCCTGGACGATGGAATTTTGGTTTTTGTTGGGCACAAATTCTACAAGAAGCACACACTCTTTTCACGTCATCTGTTGAAAATGGGAGGTTTTTGGATCGCACAAAGTGCAAAAGGCGAGTGACGCCAGGATGGCAGAGGTTCTCATGGATGTCAGTGAGACTTGACATTGAGGAAATAGAACAACAATAGGCACGAGTCAGGGTGTCCGGTGCAATATTCTGTTTCCCTGGACGATACTGTATAGTATAGCTGTAGGATGCCAGCTCCAACCTCCACTCTTGTATCTTGTTGTTCTTTATTTTAGTTCGCTTCCTGCTGTCTAACATGAACATCACCGATCTTTGATCAGTAATCAGAGTAAAATGTCGTCTCGCTAAGAAATGGCTCCACTTGCGAACCGCTTCAATAATAGCTGTGGCCTCTTTTCCACTGCTGGATAATGCAACTCGCTACCCTGGAGCGTTCTCGACATAAAAGCTACTGGGCGGCCACCCTGATTCAAGACTGCGGAGACAGCAACTTCCGAAGCATCACACTCTACAACAAAAGGAAGACTCTCATCCACAGCCCGCAGTGAAACATCCATAAGTTGTTTTTTTAAAGAATTGAAAGCAGCTAGTGCTGGCTCGCTCAGTGGAAAAGTTTTTGTGTTCACTAAGGGATGTATCGTGTCAGAAAAACCAGGGATCCATTTGGCATAATAGGCAAACAATCCTTGAGCTCTTCGCAGAGAGCCCATATTTGTGGGAGGCGGTAATTCTTGAAGGGGACGTAATCTGTCTGGGTCAGGCTTTATAACATTATTCCCGACACAATACCCTAGAACATTGATTGTAGGAACAGAAATAACCGATTTCCCTTCATTGAGGGTAAGGTTCCGTTTCTGAACCACCTCCAAGAAGTTTTGAACGTTTTCATCATGTTCAGCCTGAGATGCTCCACCTACAGTGATATTGTCAAGGTATGGAAAAGTATCTTTGAGCTTCTCATCCTCAACTAGTTTGTCCATAGCTCTTTGGAATGCAGCTACACCATTCGTCACACCAAATGGAATCCTACAAAATTGAAACAATTTCCCTGCACCTTCAAAAGCAGTGTACTTCCTCTCACTCTCTTTAATGCTGATTTGGTGATATGCACTCTTCAAGTCAAATGTGGAAAACACCTTATATTTAGCAAGGTCATGTACCATATCCTCTATCCTTGGGAGGGGATAAGCATCTAGTTCTGTGTATTGGTTAATGGTCTGTGAATAATCAATACAAAGTCTCTTTTTATGCCTGTCAAGTGGATCTTTGACTACTACAACCTGTGCCCTCCAAGGGGATATACTTGGTTCGATGATACCTTCAGATAGTAAATGTGAAATTTGGTCTTTTACAAACAGCTGGTCATCTTGACTATAGCGTCTGGATTTGACTGCAATGGGTTTACACTGTCGAGGTAAGTTCGGAAACAATGACGGTTCATCTATGTCAGCTGTCGCTAGTAAACAAACAGGTTTGGCGCCAGTTATCTTCAAACTTGGTCTTTTCCCTTCATATTGAAAACTCACGCTCTGGTGTTGCTTTTGGAAATCATAACCCAAAATGACATCACAACACAAATCCTTCAGGACCCCTAGCTGTATACAGGGATATCTCTGATCAAGGTGAACCAAGTCTGCTATGACAAATCCAGAGGAACTAGCATTGAACGATTTTGATGCCATTGAGACCGCTGAGCTTGCAGGGACTACTGTCAGGTTTAGTCTCTGCGCTACTTCCTCACGTATAAAACTATCTGAGCTACAAGAATCGACTAGTGCCTTCAATGAGTGGCCATTTACAGTGATGTTTGTAGCTGCATGTGAAAGATTATTTGGATAAGTGGCAGTTATTGCAAGTAAAGTGGGATTATACAATGTAGCAGTGGTACTACCTGAAATTTTCGATTTACAGACTTTTGCAAAATGGCCTGTTTTACCGCATTTGTTGCATGTGGCATTACGTGCGGGACAACTCACTCTACCTGTACTGTGAAGTGCATTACCACAAAAATAACATTTTCTCTTTGATAAGTAGGCAGCGGCAACAGCTGAACCTCCCGGTGAACTTCCTTCAGCTCCCTCTTGCGTTGGATGTTGCTGCTGGTCACCGGTTGGCTGCGCCTGCCGCTCTGGAACTAAAGCAGCAGTATGAGGAACAGGTGGCGATGCATATGCGTCGGCACTGCGCTGGGCAAGATCCAACGTACGAGCTTGACTGTGTGCAGTTTCCAGATTCAGTGACTTATTCTCTAGTAACCGCTGACGAATAAATACTGAGGCAATACCATTGATAAATGCATCACGTACTAGCTCTTGCCGATATTGTTCTGCTGTGACTGGCTGGAAGTTGCAGTCTTTGCTAAGTTTATGTAACTCACGCAGAAATTCGTCAATGGATTCTCCTGACTGCTGTCGTCGCGTCGCTAAAACATGTCTAGCAAAAATCTCATTTGGCAACTTGACATAAACACTATCCAGTTTAGCGATTGCACTCTCAAAAGTACTACAGTCTTCGATCAGTTCATATACACTCGAGGACACACAATTCACTAATGCCCTCAACTTGTCTGGTGCAGCATCTCCACTTTCTTCTATGAAATTAGTGAATGTTCTATGCCAGTGCTTCCACTCTTTGGCTGCATTGGACGAGCTGGGATCCGTGTCCAGTCTGGACGGCTTCAGTAACTTAGCCATGATGAGTTTGTGTTGAATAAATTGTAATGAAAGTACAGTAATACTTGGTGATAATTTCCAAGCTTTATTCAACACATTAGCAAACTACCATATCTGTAACAAAGAAAGGCAACAATGAATACAGTATCAACATAAATGCACATGTTAACACAAACACATAACTTATGAAAATCATGCTATAAAACATTAACATAGGAAGAACAAAACAATAAACAAAACAATATGAATACTCAAACATTGACAGTAAGAAACAGCTAAGACCAACTGATATTATCACAATGGATATAATCTGTTTTCATATATACTCTAACTGTGTTGAATGACAATTGATTCTTTGCATGGTTGAAATAATTTGCTTTTAATAATTTCGTAGAACAGGATTATATAAATCAGTAATCTGAAGCAAACGCTTTCCTTCCCAAATATATATATATATATATATATATATATATATATATATATATATATATATATATATATATATATATATATAAGTATATATATATATATATATATATATATATATATATATATACACACATATATATACATATATATACATATATAAATATATATATATATATATATATATATATATATATATATATACATATATATACATATATATAAATATATATATATATATATATATATATATATATATATATATATATATATATAAGTATATATATATATATATATATATATATATATATTAATATATATATATATATATATATATATATATATATATATATATATATATTTATATATGTATATATATGTATATATATACATATATATATATATATATATATATATATATGTATATATATACATATATATATATATATATATATATATATATATATATATATATATACATATATATATATATATATATACAAATATATATACAGTATATATATATATATATATATATATATATATATATATATATATATATATATATATATACATATAGTCTTACAAGTTTTTTTTTAGAACAGACTTCTGTTTAAACTTCAATTATGTAAAGCATTCCCCCCCTCCCCCCATTTTAAAGGGACAAAGGACAGTAACATTGCCCTATCAAGAGGGACAATGCCCCAAAGATAGAAAATTTATACATATGACTAACGCCCAAGCCCCCTCTCCATCCACGTTGGGACTAGGGAGGGTCAGGCAATGGCTGCTGATGACCCCGCTGGTAGACCTTTAAGCTCCCCGAAACCCCTCATCCTTACTTCACAAGGATGGTGAGGTTGCAGCCACTAAAGGCACTAACGAGTTTGAGACTCGTAATTTATATTCTACAGCTCTTCTAGGAGAAGGACACTCCAAAATCAAACCATTGTTCTCTAGTCTTGGGTAGTGCCATAGCCCCTGTACCATGGTTTTCCACTGACTTAGGGTAGATTTCTCTTGCTTGAGGGTACATCTGGGCACACTATTCTATTTTATTTCTCTTCTTCAAGTTATTTTTTTTTATAAGTTTTTAAGTTTATATATGAAAGAACTATTCCAATGTTGCTAATGTTATTTAAAATATTCTATCTTAATTGTTCATTTTTTCCTTTACTGTTAATTTATTTCCTTGTTTGCTTTCCTCACTCGGCTACTTTTCCTTGTTGGAGCCCTTGGGCTTATAGCATCCTGCTTTTCCAACTAGGGCTGTAAATTAACTTGCAATAATAATAATAATAATAATGATAATAATAATAATAATAATAATAAATGGTGAAAAAATAACGACAGGAAATCTGAGAAAATCAAGAAAAAAATAACGTATTTTAACGATATCTGACTCAATAATTCCTTAGTTTTCCAAAGATCCTGTGATTTATTTAAGAGATCCAAAGGATATTCCCGAGGGATAGGAAAGACATCCCCAATGATCCTATTATCCTCTTCTGAGGGGGTCCTAAGAGTGGGTTCCTTACAGAAAACATCAGCTTCCTTTGATTTTATGTATGGCGGGGTTACGGCTTAGCCATACACGTATAGGTACACATGCACAAACACAAAATGACACATACATGTATATATGTATAAACA
>NC_090725.1:337608758-337621258 GCF_036898095.1 Palaemon carinicauda
GAAAAAAAAAAAAAGGATTATAAACATTTGTTACGAGTAGTAATTATAGTTCTTTGATGAGATGATAACACAGATGACTTAGGGGAGAGTAGAATCTTAAAAGAACAAATAATGAAAATAAAATTCCGCAATCTAACCCCCAGTCACAAAAAGATATAATAAAAACTTTAGTATTATTATTATCATTATCATTATTATAGTTATTATTATTTTAATGTTGTTTATTATTATTAGTATTACTATCACTAGCTAAGCTACTACCATAGTTGCAAAAGTAAGATGCTATAAGCCCAAGGGTTCGAACAGGTAAAAATAGCCAAGGGAGGAAAGGAAACAAGGAAACAAATAAAATTTAAAAGAAGTAATGAACAATTAAAATGAAATATTTCAAAAACATCAACAACATAAAAAAAAATTATATTCCATATATAAACTATAAAAGGACTTATATCAACCTGTCCAACATAAAAACATTTACTGCAAGTTTGAGATTTTGAAGTTCTACTGATTCAACTACCCGATTAGGAAGATTATTCCACAACTTGGTCACAGCTGGAATAAAACTTCGATTATCGGATTATTATGAAACCTTGATCATTGGCCTTTTATAATAAAAGGTGATAATATGCAATCCACAGAAATAATAGTGAGATTAAGTACAAAAAAAAGCATATGAATCTGGAATACCAATTTATTTTTTTCTTTATTTATTTATTTTTTTTTTTTTTACGACTGTTCTTGAAGTTTAACCCTTTTACCCCCAGGCTCTTTGGAAATTTCCAACCCTTAACCCCCAAGGGGTTATTTTTTTCCCCGCACATTTTGCATTTTTTTTTTTTTAAATTGCTCTAACAGCCTTAATTTTTGTCATAGAGAGGTCAGGTTGGTCTCATTCTCTTGGAAAATGCCTGAATATTTTCTAAAAATTATCAAAAATATGAAAAAAAAGATTTATAGCATTTTTTTAGCAAGGACATACCGGTACATCCATAGGGGTAAAGGGAGGGGTTTTGTGAAACGTACCAGTACGTCCTTTGGGGGTAAAAGGGTTAATAATTATGTAGTTTTATCAATAGCATTTTCCACAAAATTAAAATCCTTATCCATTTATTATTAGCATGGTTTGAAGTCATAAATAAAGACACTGGTTAAAACTCGTGTCATTATGTATATCTGAATATGTAGCAACTGTTTCGTACCTCAAGAATAATACACTTTGTCCTACTTTTTCTTTCTTCATTGACTGATTAATTTAAAGTTTTCAGGCATCCTGACATTTCTTTCTTCACTTATGAATTCTCAGACATCCTGACATTTCTTTCTTCACTTATGAATTCTCAGACATCCGGACATTTCTTTCTTCACTTATGAATTCTCTGACATCCGGACATTTCTTTCTTCACTTATGAATTCTCAGACATCCTGACATTTCTTTCTTCACTTATGAATTCTCAGACATCCTGACATTTCTTTCTTCACTTATGAATTCTCAGACATCCTGACATTTCTTTCTTCACTTATGAATTCTCAGACATCCTGACATTTCTTTCTTCACTTCTGAATTCTCAGACATCCTGACATTTCTTTTCTTCACTTATGAATTCTCAGACATCCTGACATTTCTTTCTTCACTTATGAATTCTCAGACATCCTGACATTTCTTTCTTCACTTATGAATTCTCAGACATCCTGACATTTCTTTCTTCACTTATGAATTCTCAGACATCCTGACATTTCTTTCTTCACTTCTGAATTCTCAGACATCCTGACATTTCTTTTCTTCACTTATGAATTCTCAGACATCCTGACATTTCTTTTCTTCACTTATGAATTCTCAGACATCCTGACATTTCTTTCTTCACTTATGAATTCTCAGACATCCTGTGAATCGTTATAATGTAAACACATATTCGTACGATGTTCAATATGAATTTAGTTCTTTCTATCTGTGAAAGTTATTATAGGGTGAAATACAGAGATGGAAATGTGAATGAAAGCTCTCACGGAGACCTTCCTACTAATAAATGCCATGTACTTATAGTTTGGGTGATTATGAAAGATTCTTCCCTTTTTCAAATTTTCCCTTAGTCACCCACGGCAGTTGAAAGGGTTAAAGAACAAATGGTATTCTTACCTGAATCTGATTATTTCTTGACTTTAATAGACGCAGCCCAGCCCTAGAATGTTATTAACCCTTTGAGTGACAACGCCTCACCAATTGATTCAGCACTGAAGTTCTAATCCCTTGATTTTCGACATTTTATTTAACTCATCTTAGCGCAAACAACATACAAGATAAGACTTTACAACATTCGTCATCATAAAGCTAAATACACTATCTTCCCCTTCATGTATAAAAAGTTACAGATAAAGTATTTGGTAATTACTGGATATGAAATACACCCTCCTTGGTCCTAGCTTGGTTGGAGAGGGACCTTGGGTGCTGATGATCATATGTACATATGGTCAGTCTCTAAGGCATTGTCCTGCTCGATAGGGCCATGTCACTGTCCCTTGCCTCTTCCATTGATAGGTGGCCTTTATACCTTTTAAATAGCTATAAATATAATAAAACCCCCAGAACATTACATTAGCAAAAAATTATTTGGAACTTTCTCTACATAAAGCTTTTTCAACTCTAAGCAGCTTCTGTTCTTTATCGTCTATCAATACTGAATCATCAGTCACTGTTACCATTTGGAAACCCCTGTTTTATTGCCATAATATTTTACCTCTTAAACCTGTCCTTATTTTGACTTTTCTCATGACATTAGCTATGAAAATATCAAAGCCATGTATATATTTTGTATGCATCGTATATAATTACCAGAACTAATCAGCCTCCTACTTCATATTACTGTCATCTCCAACCCTTGTTGAGGAATATTTATTTTCCTCATTGTCACATCTATGAACATTTAAGACTCGGTATGAATGAAAGTCAATAACCAAAGTAATGGCCTCAATATATGATTGGAAAGTCAGTACATAAGGTGATTTATCTAAACCTAAAGTTAACCCAAAAACTAACAACGTCCGAATCTGGTGTTGGTAAATTTAAAGACCTGCCAAGCAATTGTTTGCATTATATATCACTTGAATCGTAGGGAATAGGTATTGTGAATTATATTTTGAATTAAATAAAAAGACAATGCGAATCTGTAGCCATTTGTCGTTGTACATCTGAAATAATATACACACATATATATAGTTTATATATGATATATCTGTTTGGACGTTATTATTGTTTTTAGAATGATTTATTGTTAATTTTTTCTCATCCTTATTTATTTCCTTATTTCCTTTCCTCACTGGGCAATTTTTTCCTGTTGGAGCCCTTGGGCTTAGTATCTTGCTTTTCCAACTAGGGTAGTAGCTTGGCTAGTAATAATAATAATAATAATAATAATAATAATAATAATAATAATAATAATAATAATAATAATGTCTTTTGAAGGGAATTTCAAGGTCAATGTTAACTGAAGGAATGAAGTTCCGCTTAATTAACAGGCGGAAGAAAAAGGCTTTTTTCCTTAATTAAAAGTTGATAAAAGTAGTGCATTCCTGGGAACTGACACAAACTTATAATTGCAGTAATTACGAATGCTGACAAAAGAACTCTTTTTTTTTTCAGAATATGAAAATGATGTGCGAATTGTCTGTAGCTAATAAAAAGGCAAAAACGTTGCTAATGATCATTCATGTAAAACTGGATAGTTGAAAGAGGAGGGCATTTCCATCATCTGGTCGAGTAAATACAGTAATTCAAGGGAATGGATAAATTAGCCTTTGGTAGGAAGTTTTTTTTTTAATGAAAATAAGCACAGATTATTGACAGATTGACAAAAAGCTTTTAATTTTTAAGTTACCAAAAAGAAAAAAAAATCAATTACTTTATTGCACACTAAAGATTTACAAGAAAAGAAAACTTAATGATATATATATATATATATATATATATATATATATATATATATATATATATATATATATATATATATATACATATATATATATATATATATATATATATATATATATATATATATATATATATATATATATATATATATATATATGTATATATGCCAAAAATACTTACAGGCATAATTTCCCTAAAAAGCTAGTCTTAGACGTTACAAAGACCTATCATAAGAAAACAAATCATGCCAACAAAGATACATTGAGGTATGATGATAAACTATTAAAATGTATTGAAGCAACTTAAAAAAATGAAAAATATCTAGGATCTAGAAAAGAAGTAACAACATATTCCATGTTGTTACTCAAATATAATTGTTTTTCTGATCTTAGGAAAGTGTTATGAAATTTGAGGACTTGATGACATGTATGAAGATTGAATTTTTAAATTTTTAAATGTTTTAAAGGCAGCTTGTGAATAGCAGAGGTAAGGGTAAGTGGCATTGCCCTATCAAGGAGGATAATGTCCTGGAGATTAACTATACATACATATGATAAGCGCCCAATCCATCTCTCTACCTAACCTAGGAACCTGGAGGGCCAGACAATGGCTACTGATGACTTAGTAGGTATGGGTATAGGCTCCCCCGAAGCCCCATACATAAGTCACAAGGATATTCCGGTTGCAGCTACCAAAGGAACTAGCGAGTTTGAGCAGGACTCGAATCAATTCTGGTGATCCCCAGGCAAGGACCTTACCAAAAGGCCACAACAACCGTAATGATATAACCTACATGTTCAATTCTTACGAGCGGACTCAAACCCCAATCTGGCGATCACCAGACAAGGACTTTACCAAAAGGCCACCACAACCATAATGATATAAACTACATGTATGATTCCTGCATGGAAGTAAAATAAAGATATATGAAAGTAATAATAAAAAAAGGGACAATCAGATACAAACTTTGCTTGAAAAAAATATTCAAATTTCTGAGAAACAAATATACACTGTCAGAAACTGAAGAAAGGATCAAACTTTCATGATTTTACAAAGATTATAAAAGTGAAAGACAGTGAAAACCATTGCGACAGAATCTGAAGGATTGAAAAGACGTTTTACTTCAGTTCCGAAGTGAATTAAGGTAAGGAAAAGTTATGGTTACCAATCAGACAGACAGACAGACAGAATCAATGGCGTGTCAAAAAAAAAGGAAGTTGCAGATATGCGCAAGAGGTTAGGGCAGTGGTTCCCAAACTGGGGGGCGCGCCCCACTAGGGGGGCGTGAGGACGATACAAGGGGGGCGTGAAGTCATCTGCTTGAAATTACTTGTTTAATAGAATAATAAAATTTGCTAATGTTCACACTTTTTTTTCGCTCACTTTGAACCAAATGTTTCGTTTTTAGTTACTGGAATGTACTATTAGTTGTTTGAGTGGCTTTCATTATCAAAATGTAATACAAACAGAAATCTATTTTCCTGTACAATGCTAAGAAATAAATGTAAGAATCATTTCATATAAAAAAAAGAGAGGGGTGGGGGCGTACTGGTCTGCTGGAAGTAAAAAGGGGGCGTCTGGTAAGATAGTTTGGGAACCACTGGGTTAGGAGAACTAACAAATTTGAAATTATCAAGGGAAAAATAAGAACCTTGTCGCTGCATTTTAAAACATAGAATTATTCAGGATTTGACTTTGAACTAAGAAAAAAATAACACTATACCTCTACATACATATATTTACAAAGGATATAGTCGTTAATAGGAATAGTATATCAATTATGAAAAATCCCTAAACATAGGGAAACACCTTAAAATTGCAATATATTAAGAAATTTCCCGCAAGTTGAAAGATAAAAAGCATTCATACGTTTTTATTTATATACATATAGGCATACATACGTATATATACATACTTTATATGCGTGTGTGTATATATATATATATATATATATATATATATATATATATATATATATATATATATAAATATATATATATATATATATATATACATATATATATATATATATATATATATATATATATATATATTTATAAATATAAATATGGGTATTTTTTCTTTTTTTTTACTATTCTTTTGTTGATGGTCCCTTTCCAATATATATATATACATATATATATATATATATATATATATATATATATATATATATATATATATATACAGTATATGTATATATATATGTATATATATATATATATATATATATATGTATATATATATATATATATATATATATATATATATATATATATACATATATATATATAATATATAATATATATATATATATAATATATATATATATATATATATATATATATATATATATATATATATATATATACCGAAAGAAGTATGATGCAGCCATGGTAAAAAGAACAGTTATAGGAGTAAAAATATCATGGCCCCCCCCCCAAAAAAAAAAAAGTCATGCCCTTCTAACAATAGGGTTTCCCGAAATAAAAAACCAATGTTACATAGATAGGGCCAAGAAATTTCATCACTCGTACAGCGTGACAATATCGCATGACACTTTTTTAATTAAGTGTCGCAAAAAAAAAAAAAAAAAAAAAAAAAAAAAAAAAAAAGGACAACCACATGTCCAATAGTGCAGTCAGTATTGGAATCAATAACCATGTCACTCTAAATGACTGTGTTATTTCTGACATTGTTACGCTGATGATGGTGATTTCCATAGTCATAACAGTCTACAATCTCCCATTGAGTAGATTTTAGATTCCGTTTCTAACGGCAGAGATAATTTCTTCTGTTTCATTTACATCATTGTGCATTGTCCTGTTTCTGAAAGTGAACACCATTAACATAATAGGCGTCGTTAATATCAATGTTATCATTTATGAATAATAATAATAATAATAATAATAATAATAATAATAATAATAATAGGATACAATCCAGTTTATAGCTCAAAGGCAAGTACTCGGGATGGGAAAGATTAAGGAAATAGGGAGAAAGAGATGTACAGGAAAAGAATAAAAGAGAGGGGCAGACCCTCTTGTGATATTAGGGAATTGGTATTATTATTGTAATATTTATGAATTGAAAACAGCCATAGAGGAAGTTAATACGACTGCACACATTAATAAATACAAGACAGAAGTAGTTACTTCTAAGTATGTCATTGTTAGATAAGGACATGTCTCTTTTTATAGTTTGTATATGAAAGATCTGGTTTAATGTGGTTACTTTTATTGAAATATTTTATTCTAATTGTTGTTGTTGTTGTTGTTGTTGTTTCTCTTCTTTGTCTGCATCTTTTCCCATTTTTATGTGGATTCAATGTTCACAATCTCCACTGGTCATATTGGTTTTGGCTAATTTTTCATGGCCAGATGCCTTTCATTACTTCTAATATAGTTTATTTTTTTCTTTATTTCTTTTCCTCTCTGGGCTATTTTTTCCTGTTGGAATCCTTGGTTCCTTTACTCACTAGGCTATTATTTCCTATTGGAGCCCTTGGGCTTATAACATACTGCTTTTCCATCAACTCTTGTTGCATAGCTAGTAGTAATAATAACAATACTACTACTACTACTACTACTACTACTACTACTACTAATAATAATAATAATAATAATAATAATAATTCGACTTTTGTATTGCAGCAACTATGCCAATAAAGGAATTTGTAAGACATTGCTGTCGAAATAACCACATTTACAAACAATTTATAAACAATAAAACGGAAACGATTCAAAATATACTGTTTTATACAGACCAATTTATTTGTTTTGCACATTAGTGCAGATCATGTGCATTATCAAAATCTCTATCAGTTATTATAACAAATAACCTTTATAACAACGAACTGACTTTTGAAATATTCTGAAGAATTCATAACCAAGATGTCAGAAAGAAAGTGCATTTCATAAGGTAAAAACCAACTAAAATGATAGTATATGAAATGAGAGAGAGAGAGAGAGAGAGAGAGAGAGAGAGAGAGAGAGAGAGAGAGAGAGAGAGAGAGAGAGAGACTATTTGAAAATTGAATAGGAATGTGATTATAAGCTTCAGTATGATACCAAATGAAGAAAAAGGAAAAGTGTAAATCATGACTATTTCCCATTAAAACAAACAGGGTATAGGAGATAGTTAAAGGAATAATGTGGCAGTATTTGGCATTTGCTTTTTTTAAAAGAAGTCTTTCTTTGTAGAAACAGCTAAATATTCGTGGACAGATCCTGTTGAAAAACTAACATATTAAGGAAATAGTTAAAGGAAGAATAAAGCAGAATCTGGATTTGATTTTAAAGGATATGTTTCTTTGAAGGAACAGCAAAATATTCGTGGACAAATGCAATGAAGAGAAGGATTTACAATTATCTGATAGGGACTGGGATCCAATAAGAAGTATTTCGAAAGGATTGGGTTTAGGTCGTAATTTTAGTCTTTTGGAAGTGTTTTTGATGGTATAGATGCAGCCTTCGCAAACATATGGCAGTAATTTTAGTCTTTTAGAAGAATTTTAAACATTATAAATGTCTGAGCAAGGTTCTGGCAGTAATGTTTGTCTCTATGAAGCATTTTGAACTCTAAGAAACAAATTTAAACCGATGGAAACACAGAGGAAAGTAAGAGAGTTCCAAAATAGGGTATTTAAAGAATATTCACGGATTGCGTTTACATCATTTTCAACAAATTTCTTCAGGCGACGGAATTTTATAAATAGGCAAAGTATGAAAAAAAGGAATCGTCTAATATAGGAAACTTTTGAAACAATAAATAAATTAATAATAAAAAAGCTATATTTAGCTATCACAGAATCATATAACAGGAATCAAGTAAAATGAATGTCTAGAATTATAAAACAATTATGAATATAAAAAATGCTTAATGCGTGAACCAGTTTGGTTTAGTTCCTCATTTCTAACCAAGTCATGAGATTATCTTCAACAACGGAGATAGACTTCGTATTAGGTATAAACTAGCTGCTAATAATTTATAGCAAACGAGAAAGTACAGAAAGTACTCAACTTACAAACTTAATAGGGGCCAATAAGTAGTTTTTAAGTCGAATTTTGCTACATTTTTTGCCCTAGGGTAGGCTTCAGTCACATGCCTACGATTTTCAGCTGCAAAAGTTATCAAATAGTACCGTTTAATATCACAAATGTGGTCTTGCTTACTGCATTAAATCATATATCGTGTTATCACAGAAACAAGATCTGAGATCTAGGATTTCAAGTTGAGGACAATCTTATTAACAAAACTGAATGAGATTATTCCTCATATTACAAATGTCGTCTTGGTTACTGCATTAAATTATATATTAATAGTATTATTACAATATTTCATTATGAACTTTTGAAACAAGATCTAATATTTATAATCTTAATTGGAGTAGTTCTTATATCTCTGAATGGTTTAAGTTTAGAACATTCTTATTAACAAAACTGAATGAGATTATATCCCATATTACTGCAATAAATTATATAATATTGTTTTATCCCAATATTTCATTAAAAACTTTTGAAACAAGATCTGAAATTTGTAATTTTACTTGAATTTGTGTTTATATCTCCGAATGTTTGAAAGTTGAGGAAATTCTTATTAACAAAACTGCATGATATTATTCCTAAAGAGATAAGGAAGAAAACTGTCTAATAAATCCATTAGAGATGACTTGAGCTAAGTCATAAATCCCAAAGAAGGTATTATTATTATTATTATTATTATTAGTAGTAGTAGTAGTAGTAGTAGTAGTAGTAGTAGTAGTAGTAGTAGTAGTAGTTGGAAAAGCAACATGCTATAAGCCCAAGAGCTCCAACAGGGAAAAATAGCCCGGTAAGGAGAGGAAATAAGGAACTAAATAAAAGATGAGAACAAATTAACAATAAATCATTCTAAAAACAGTAACAACATCAAAACAGATATGTCATATATTAACTTTAAAAAAGACTTATGTTAGCCTGTTCAACAAAATAATGAAATAAGAAAAGAAACAACGAAAGAGTCCAGAATTTATGATATCCAAATGACACAGAAAACAAGAGTTTAATTCCCGCAACATTACTTCGAGTGAAATACCATTTAATTTTCGTCAGATCGTCTCAAAAGTCATTTTAATGCCTTGACGTGAGGCGAATGAGAGCTTAAACAGCCGAGCTATCCAGCAATCCAGCCGAACTGGAAATTGCCGAACTGGAAATTGGGTAAGATCTTTTGCCTGCCTGGTTTAAAGCGCTGAGAACCAGCGTGGTGCCCAAGGCGAGGAGTTAAAACAATACGTTTCCTTATTTCTGGCCGGAGAGAGAGAGAGAGAGAGAGAGAGAGAGAGAGAGAGAGAGAGAGAGAGAGAGAGATGAAGCATGTAATTTCCAACGAATCAGAATGTATCTTTGGAAATTGCCTCGAAATCTGACTGAAATACAAGATCAATTGTATCAATCCAACATTTCATTTTCAATCAAACATTTTCTATTTCTAATGAAGAAATGCATATACCAAACATTACAACGGTAGGCCACGGAACACATCCTTTATGCATTTATGAATTACCTTCTGTGTAATAATTTTTAAAAATCTCCAGTTGCAATATGATTAAATCATCTACACTTCAAATTTGCCGTGAAAAAAAAACGGTAAAAGTCATGGAATAAGTGTTGCCAGGCATTTACCGTTTTTAAAACGGATATAATGACGTAAAGGAGTGATATTACGTTCACCAACCCGTAAAAGATAACAATAAAATAAGGTAAAATTCACGTGCTAATGCTTGCATAGAAGATACTGATTATTATTATTATTATTATTATTATTATGATTATTATTATTATTATTATTATTATTATCATTGCAAGCTAAGGTACAACTCTAGATGGACAAGGAAGATGATGTAAGCCTAAGGGCTCCAACAGGGAAAAATAGCCCAGTGAGGATAGGAAAAAAAAAGGAAATGAATGAACTCCAAGAAAAATAATGAACATTCAAAATAGAGTTTTTTAAGAAAAATAAGGACAAAATTACTAGTCACAATGTGACAATACAACTTTCGTAATTAATATGGATTACGGAATTGATCCTTTCGGGTTAGATCATATAGAGAAACTGAGAAAAGAGATGACTATATGATGGAGAACCGTATGGAAAAGAATATGCATAAGCTTCCTGACATCCAGAGACCGACTGAGTATCTTTTGAAACTGTATATGGTATTAAAATAATGTTTATTAATAGTGCAGAATTATGTTCTCGTAAGTCAACACCTTTGGCAGTGAAATGCAATTTATTATTATTATTATTATTATTATTATAATTATTATTATTATTATTATTATTATTATTATTATTATAATCATTATTATTATCATTATTATTATTATTATTATTATCATTATTATTATTATCATTATTATTATTATTATTATTATTATTATTATTATTATTACTTGCTAAGCTATAACCTTAGTTGGAAAAGCAAGAAGCTATAAGCCCACAGGCTCCAGCAGGGAAAATAGCCAGTGAGAAAAGGGAAAATGGAAATGAGAATATTTTAAGAAGAGTAACGACATTAATATAAATATCGCCTTTAAACAATAAAATTTTTTAACGAAACAAGAGGAAGAGAAATAAGTTAGAATAGTGTGCTCGAGTGTACCCTCAAGTAAGAAAAGGGAATTGATAGAACGCATACCTTCACCTATATCCTGTAAGCAATTGAATTATGCACATTTTAGCACTATTTTCATGCAAATCAGATAAAAATTGACCACGATATTGCAAAAAAAAATTTGTTTGACCTTTTCATGACCATGGCCTTGACTTTTGAACCAATCACTGCCAAAATCTAATCACATTTTCCTTGAATCATGATCAATCATCCAATCAAATCACATGAAACCCTGTCAAATAGTTTTTGAGTCATGCCAATCACAAGCACACAGAAAGACATACAAACAAATAAATACATGGCCATCAAAATGAAGGTAAAAATCATGAATAGATTATTCAAAACTTAATTCTATATCTACTTTTACCATTCTGTTGAATGCAGCTGTAGAATCTATATACACTAAGAATAATATGATTTTAGCAAATCCGTCCTTTTAACCCTTTTACCCCCACCATAAGGTTAAATTTCGAGCACATTTTGCTATATAATTTTTTTAAATTGCTCTAAAAAGCTTAATTTTTGTCCTAGAGAGGTCAGGTTGGTCTCATTCTTTTGGAAAATGCCTGGAGTTTCTCGTAAAATTATCAAAAATATATAAAAATATGTAATTAACAGTGTTTTGCAAGAACGTACCGGTACGTCCTTTGGGGGTGAAAAACACCAGCTTATATTATGGTGAATCATCTTTAGAGAATTAAAACCATCTGGTTTGCTATTATCTTCCCCATATTCTCACGCTATATGAGTGAACTCATTATTTCAGTTATTTTCATTATAATTATCATTAACATTTTTAGAATTATAAACATTGAATCAAGTCAAATGGTTCAGATTTGCATAGTATACCAAGCTATCCCATTAGCAAGGGAAGTATAAAGTTTCTGCTGTAGCTGAACCAATTACAGTTAATATAGCTTC
>NC_090725.1:337628758-337641258 GCF_036898095.1 Palaemon carinicauda
AGCAAACCTATATAATAAAAAGATCTCCCGTGCATAAAAATGCTACCTACAAGATTATCGTAGAGCACTACCCTACTTCCCCTCGAAAAAATATTGCTTATCTATTAGAGACACCAGAAAAAGGTCAAATTTAAAAAGAAAAAAAAAAAACAATTCAACACAAAGCATGTCACTTACCGGTACAAATGTTCAGCTGTGGGATGCTTCCATCGAGGTGACAACTATTATTCCGTGACCATTAGTCAAGTTTAGACCATCACATCCACGTCAATGACATCTTTATCACAAACAACAGCACATGCAAGCAAATCATCCCACAACTAGAAGCCTTTTCACATACAGAAGCGCGAGATTTCATTGAATACAGAAAGAAACGACTTCATAATTTCACCACTGAGTTACAACCACAATACCCCTCCATCTTCCTTCCATCACATCTTCGGTGTTTGACAGTAAAATGTTGCTTTTACCTCCCAGCTGTTTTCACCAGTAATGAATTTTATTAATTCCACGTTTTTAATAGATTCTGGCATTCAATGAGAGTTTATAATAACATATTTTTCTCACACTTGATGTAATTTATCCCAAATTGTGTTAAAATTTATGAAAGGTTAGAATATTACGCAGCGTGCATCCGAAAACAACCTCGTGTCCTTGACTTCGGCGGATGTTCTTATTAAATTTAGAATTACCATTGCGATGCTTAATATATTTATTTGTTAACATTATTCATTGACAAAAACATATATCTGAGGGAGAAATTTATGATAGTAAATAAGTTTCGATTCACATTACTTGGTAATTATTTGAAAACAATGATGGCATTCGGACAAAGATACTTCCGTAGGAAACTTTTCCAAGCTTCATATAGAGAAACTGATATACATCGCCCAGGGAATTTATTGCTTTGTCAAAGCAAAGATGATAATAGAATGTGGTGAATTAAGCTTTTCCATGAATGTTCACGCCATGCTTTGCATACACTAACAACACTGCTTTGACAAATCTACATGTAAAGGTGCTTTGAAGCCGTAATAACACTCTCCCCACTAAGCCTCTTAATACTTCTTGTTTAAAGAGGTCTTCTGCATGCTAACAGAACCATTACAGTTTGAAGTGGTGTAAATATGTAGCTTCAAATACTGTAAAAGAATTTCTAGTCTGCATGCTTAGTTCAGACACAAACACTCAATATATATATATATATATATATATATATATATATATATATATATATATATATATATATATATATATATATGTATGTATAGATACACACACACACACACATATATATATATATATATATATATATATATATATATATATATATATATATATATATATATATATACATATATATATATATATATATATATATATATATATATATATATATGTATATATATATATATATATATATATATATATATATATATATGTATATATATATATATATATATATATATATATACACATATATATATGTGTGTGTGTGTGTATGTGTGTGCATGTGTTTGAATTAAACATGTTGGCTAATCATGTATACCTAATGTTTATAAGACGTAAAGTCTATATAATTATAGTTAAACTATAAATTAAAGAATAAAATCTATATAATTTCAGTTAAATTATAAACTGAACAATAAAATCTGATTAATTAAAGTTGAATGACAAACTAAAGAATAAAATTCATATAATTACAGTTAAATCATGAACTAATAATAAAATCTCTATAATTAAGGTTAGATTATAGAAAAAAGAATAAAATATATATAACTACAGTTAAATCATGGACTAAAGAATATGATCTTTATAATTACAGTTGAATTATAAAGT
The DNA here is from genome assembly GCF_036898095.1 of Palaemon carinicauda. NCBI lineage: Eukaryota > Metazoa > Arthropoda > Malacostraca > Decapoda > Palaemonidae > Palaemon > Palaemon carinicauda. Next base: position 337,630,598 of record NC_090725.1, read on the forward strand.
AAATAATAAAATCTGTATGATTAAAGTTAAAATATAAAGTAGAAATAAAATCTATGTAATTACAGTTGAATTATAAATTAAAGAATAAAATCTGCATTGTTAAAGTTAAATTACTAACTAAAGAATAAAATCTATAAAATTACAGTTAAATTATAAATTAAAGAATAAAATCTGTATCATCAAAGTTAAATCATAAACTTAAGAATAAAATCTATATAATTACAGTTAAATCATAAACTAAAGAATAAAATAAACCTATATAATTACAGCTAAATTATAAACTAAAGGATACAATTTATATAATTACAGTTAAATTATAAAGTAAAGAATAAGATATTTATAATTACAGTTAAACTATACACTAAAATTAACTATTTCGGTATAAATTAAGATTCTATGAGATATTTAAATTCGTTTTTATCTGTATACACAAACAACATAAACATCCCGGAAAAAAAATATATATAAAAACTTCTTATAAGAATAACCTCATAATAAAACCAAAAATAACGGAACCCCAATATTTCTCCTTTTTCGCCCAAGGCCATACACTTTCTTAAGGTAAATCACCCTTTTACCCCCAAAGGACGTAGTGATACGTTTCACAAAAGCCATCCCTTTACCCCCATGGACGTACCAGTACGTCCTTGCAAAAAAATGCTATAAATTTTTTTTTTTCATATTTTTTTATAATTTTTTTTAGAAAATTCAGGCATTTTCCAAGAGAATGAGACCAACCTGACCTCTCTATGACAAAAATTAAGGCTGTTAGACCAATTTGAAATAAATATACTGCAAAATGTGCTGGGAAAAAAATAACCCCTTGGGGGTTAAGGGTTGGAAATTTCCAAATAGCCTGGGGGTAAAAGGGTATACACAGCATGTTTTGTTTCCAGCCTAAAACATGTGTATATACCTTTTTTCCCCCAGTGCTGTGGTTTCAAAGAAAAATATGATGTCTGCCATATTACCTTTTCATATACTGCTGACCGAGACGAAAATTAGACATGTTGAAAAAAAAGGAATATGATGTGAGTTCAGCGGAACTGGTTGCTTTCATATAGTGAATTTATTTAGAGCTAACTTATTATATAAATGGTATCAATCTCTTATGGTATCATATTTCTTTATTAGTATATTAACATACATTAATCTTTATGACTATCGATATTAACGATCTTATAAAACGAGTACCCAACCGTATTATAATTAGTGTCAATCTCTTATGGTATATTTCTTTATTTTCTTCGTTATCCATCGAAAATAAACTACAATTAAATTTTTTTTCGTTTTCCAGTGAAATTAAATTATTTAAAAAGAATTAAATAATTCATAATTATTTTTTTCCTTCATAATCGAAAAATGAATAACAAAACTATTACTAACTCGAGAGTCTCTTTTTATGCGCCAATGCAATCTCGAATTATGCGAAAAACAAAACTATTACTAACTCGAGAGTCTCTTTTTATGCGCCAATGCAATCTCGAATTATGCGAAAAACAAAACTATTACTAACTCGAGAGTCTCTTTTTATGCGCCAATGCAATCTCGAATTATGCGTCAGTCCACAAATGTGTTAATTTCGCGTAATCGTGACCAGTGCTGAAAGGCGCCAGAGGAGTACGACAAGGCAATTACATTAGAAACAATGCTTCGGTTTTTCTTTATGTTGAACAATTTACTGAGAACCAAATTTGGTTCGCAAATTGAATTCGGAAAATGATTTTTAAACGTTCGCTGGTTGGATGGGATTTCGTCACTCATCAATAAGGTTTGCATTTATTTCTGGCTATTGTGATGTATATAAATGTCGGGGAAATTTACATTATGTTAGAGTGTAGATGGGATTTTAAATTGATCTGCATGTATGTACGTAAGGTTACCATTTATACACGTATACGATACATCCATACATACCAAATATATATACAAACATTATATATATATATATATATATATATATATATATATATATATATATATATATATATATATATATATATATGTGTGTGTGTGTGTGTGTGTATACACGTATATTTATATATATATATAAATATATATATATATATATATATATATATATATATATATATATATATATATATATATATGTATATATATATATATATATATATATATATATATATATATATACCTATATGTATATATATATATATATATATATATATAGGTATATATATACATATATATCTATATATATATATATATATATATATATATATATATATATATATATATATATATATATATATATATATCATCACCATCAGCCCTAAGTCGTCCAACGCAGGACAAAGGCCTCAGATATGTCCGTCCATACTCGTCTGTTTATGTTATTTATATGGCAGCCTATACCCACACACCTACACACAAATACACACACACACACACACACACACACACATATATATATATATATATATATATATATATATATATATATATATATGTATATATATATATATATATATATATATATATATATATATATATATATATATATATGTATGTATATATATATATATATATATATATATATATATATATATATTTGGGATGGCAACCGTAGTATCCAAGTTTCTGATTTCTCAGCCTGTAACATTACAAGGTGAAATTGATTGCTTCACACCATTTTAAATTACCATATGTTACGAACTCCCTCTAGGAGGAAGCCATAACGGGTTCTTTTATGTTATTCTCAAATCCAGTGACAAAAACACAAATCAGTAGGTGCGAGGAAAACCAGAAAGACACAAGGGCAAAAATTACACAATATTTATTACAACAATAAATGTACTAACACTGATGGCTCACAGAAAGTAACAATTTGATCAATTACAAAATACCATCGATTAACTCAATGAGTCACCTAAAGCTAAAACTAAACCCTACTCATAGTGAGGAAATCAAATCTTTAATGTTAAGGGACCCAAAAGCCTTTCCCCACCACGCTAACCTATTACTAAACAGAAAGGAAAGAAGTGGAAGAACATACAAAAAGAAACTATAATCCTACCTATATCACAATAATCTAAACCTTGATATTAAAGTACATAATCTTACAACACTCTCATATTAAACCTTCAACAGCTTTGACAATAGTTAAATGCACAAATATATTGGTCCTATGACACAGACCGGTACTGATATAGACGAGTCCATTTGCTGCTCAAAAATGTGGTCACAAGTAGTCACTCTCATCAGTAGAACAGCCCTTCACAACCGTTGGTGGATATGTACTTTCAGTCTACGGCTCGACAAAATACAGGGGATGTTCCTCTTACCTGAGAGAAGCCTCCCTACTTGCTCCAACAAGACCACTCTGGTGCTGATACAGTAGAAATATCCATCAAAGATGAAAAAGGCTCTCGAGCCCTGCTCTACACCAAACTGCCAATGTCCAGGTTAAGCAGTAGATCACTTGAACCACAGTTGCAAGTCTTGTTCTCACACGTAGCTTCACAGGTAAACTGCCTTCCACATTAAGAAGCAGCTCAATGACAGACTGTATATATAATCCACAATAGGCAGATCAGCAGCTCCAGAGTCTTCAACGGTCTTGAACTCGACTCCTCTATGGCATTATAAACCTTCTGAGCCTTGCCCAGTAAGCGACATTGAATCAACACTGTCCAGACCTCCCTAGGCCAAGACAACCTAGAAGCAACCCTTTCGAAAGCCTTAAAGAATTCAGGCACATTCTCGTCGGTAAAACAAGGTACAAGTTTTAGAGCATCCCCAAAACTAAACTTTTCTCCAATATCTTCATGGATGCGGGTACTCTCACACTTCTTACCTTGCTGGATCTTGGCCAACTCTAACTGCATGCTAAGCATCGTTCTCTCATGTGCTCTGATTCTCTCAAACTCCTCGAACTCTAACTTCTTTAGTTCCAACATGTTCTGGAAATCCTTTACTAGTGGCTAATTTTCCTCTTTGACCGAACGAGTAGGAACAACTGGAGACACATTATCAGTACGAGGAACCCCCTCAGTCTGACTTTTACCATCAGGCAGACCGCAATACCCTTAAAAAATCAGTCCACATTGAGACGGATCCTGAAAAAGACTCAATCCCGGAGCCCCTTCTACATCCGACTCACTCATGCTTTCACTAGTTAATTCATCAGCAGTTTGTTTAAGCTCACACAGCCTATTCTTTACCAAATTATATACGTCCATTTTCAATTCCCTATTTGTCAAAGAAATGCCTAACGACCTAGCACAAGCTTTCAAATTTCCTTTAGTTAGAGCACTCAAATACCTAATACAATTCTCAGAAGCCAAAAATTCGGCAGGGTTAAACTCTACATCAGACATAATGAAAAGGAAAAGAAGGAAGGTGATGAGGCACAACAAAAATAAATACTGAGAAATCTCACCCGCAGCACAGTCTGGTAACTCGCACCACCGATTGAGTTTGTCCTGGATTCTGTCACGGTCGCCAAAATATGTTACGAACTCCCTCTAGGAGGAAGCCATAACGGGTTCTTTTATGTTATTCTCAAATCCAGTGACAAAAACACAAATCAGTAGGTGCGAGGAAAACCAGAAAGACACAAGGGCAAAAATTACACAATATTTATTACAACAATAAATGTACTAACACTGATGGCTCACAGAAAGTAACAATTTGATCAATTACAAAATACCATCGATTAACTCAATGAGTCACCTAAAGCTAAAACTAAACCCTACTCATAGTGAGGAAATCAAATCTTTAATGTTAAGGTACCCAAAAGCCTTTACCCACCACGCTAACCTATTACTAAATAGAAAGGAAAGAAGTGGAAGAACATACAAAAAGAAACAATAATCCTACCTATATCACAATAATCTAAACCTTGATATTAAAGTACATAATCTTACAACACTCTCATATTAAACCTTCAACAGCTTTGACAATAGTTAAATGCACAAATATATTGGTCCTATGACACAGACCGGTACTGATATAGACGAGTCCATTTTCTGCTCAAAAATGTGGTCACAAGTAGTCACTCTCATCAGTAGAACAGCCTTTCACAACCGTTGGTGGATATGTACTTTCAGTCTACGGCTCGACAAAATACAGGGGATGTTCCTCTTACCTGAGAGAAGCCTCCCTACTTGCTCCAACAAGACCACTCTGGTGCTGATACAGTAGAAATATCCATCAAAGATGAAAAAGGCTCTCGAGCCCTGCTCTACACCAAACTGCCAATGTCCAGGTTAAGCAGTAGATCACTTGAACCACAGTTGCAAGTCTTGTTCTCACACGTAGCTTCACAGGTAAACTGCCTTCCACATTAAGAAGCAGCTCAATGACAGATTGTATATATAATCCACAGTAGGCAGATCAGCAGCTCCAGAGTCTTCAACGGCCTTGAACTCGACTCCTCTATGGCATTATAAACCTTCTGAGCCTTGCCCAGTAAGCGACATTGAATCAACACTGTCCAGACCTCCCTAGGCCAAGACAACCTAGAAGCAACCCTTTCGAAAGCCTTAAAGAATTCAGGCACATTCTCGTCGGTAAAACAAGGTACAAGTTTTAGAGCATCCCCAAAACTAAACTTTTCTCCAATATCTTCATGGATGCGGGTACTCTCACACTTCTTACCTTGCTGGATCTTGGCCAACTCTAACTGCATGCTAAGCATCGTTCTCTCATGTGCTCTGATTCTCTCAAACTCCTCGAACTCTAACTTCTTTAGTTCCAACATGTTCTGGAAATCCTTTACTAGTGGCTAATTTTCCCCTTTGACCGAACGAGTAGGAACAGCTGGAGACACATTATCAGTACGAGGAACCCCCTCAGTCTGACTTTTACCATCAGGCAGACTGCCATACCCTTCAAAAATCAGTCCACATTGAGACGGATCCTGAAAAAGACTCAATCCCGGAGCCCCTTCTACATCCGACTCACTCATGCTTTCACTAGTTAATTCATCAGCAGTTTGTTTAAGCTCACACAGCCTATTCTTTACCAAATTATATACGTCCATTTTCAATTCCCTATTTGTCAAAGAAATGCCTAACGACCTAGCACAAGCTTTCAAATTTCCTTTAGTTAGAGCACTCAAATACCTAATACAATTCTCAGAAGCCAAAAATTCGGCAGGGTTAAACTCTACATCAGACATAATGAAAAGGAAAAGAAGGAAGGTGATGAGGCACAACAAAAATAAATACTGAGAAATCTCACCCGCAGCACAGTCTGGTAACTCGCACCACCGATTGAGTTTGTCCTGGATCCTGTCACGGTCGCCAAAATATGTTACGAACTCCCTCTAGGAGGAAGCCATAACGGGTTCTTTTATCTTATTCTCAAATCCGGTGACAAAAACACAAATCAGTAGGAGCGAGGAAAACCAGAAAGACACAAGGGCAAAAATTTCACAATATTTATTACAACAATAAATGTACTAACACTGATGGCTCACAGAAAGTAACAATTTGATCAATTACAAAATACCATCGATTAACTCAATGAGTCACCTAAAGCTAAAACTAAACCCTACTCATAGTGAGGAAATCAAATCTTTAATGTTAAGGTACCCAAAAGCCTTTACACCATAGAGAGCACTATTATCTTTTTAGTTCTGGGTGGTCTTGAGACCTTACTACAAAAACTAACTCTGTCCCAGAAACTCTTTATAGAGTACTGAACTCTTGTTAGTGCTAGGCTTGATTTGTTGGTAAAGCAAATTAACGAGCTATGACGACATCTGTTATTCCTTGGTTATGTAAATTTTCTTTTGCATCTGTATGAATATACTTTAGTACACTGTTAGAAAAAAAACATAATTTTGATCGGAAATTCTCCGTAAAATATCCTGTTCTTAACCGTATTTCAGTAAAACATAGGTGACCGTAATTTTACGTTACTTTGTTATTATCATTTACGAGGCAGTGACCGTAATATCGCTCTTTTACGTTAATATAACCTTTAGTAAATCGTTTTTTTTTTTTAATAAAAATTTTAACAGTGTACATAATAACAAACAATAATATCTGTTGACCTTATCGTCGCCTTGACCTTGGCCTTTGATCAAATCACTCCCAAAATTATATTATATTGTACTTGGATCATAGCCAATCATCCCACCAAATTTCATAAGATTCGGTCGAATAGTTTTTTAGTTATGTGAATCACTAACTCACAGAGAGACATACAAAATACACGCTTATTGAAACATAACTATCGCAACAAAGTTGGCGAAGGTAATAATTCAGCTATGAGAATATAACTAAGAGAGGAATAAATGTTTCCCTAATTTCATTTCAAATACCTAATGATCAGCTATCTAAAGAAGTCATTGCCGGTAGAAAAATTTATGGCAATTTCAGAGTGTGCAATTTATCTCACATCTACACAATACAATATATATAGTCAACTGATTTCCTCAAGTTAACTCTGTGGAAATTATGTTTGCTTTCCTAGATTGTTGTACTTATTCACTTTCATTTTTTACCTTTCATTTAACAATAACTCTTTTAATTTACCTTGTCTTTAGAACTAATTAGAACACCTGGAACTTAATAATTCACACACGTTACAATATATAATGTCCATTGATTTCCTCCAGTTACAATTCTGTAGAAATTATGGCTGCTTTCCTACATTGTCCTTATTCACTTTCTCTCCTTTTCCTTTCATTAAACAATAAACCCTTCTGATTTACGTGAGTTTTGGAACTAAAAAACTAATTAGAACACCGGGAACTTAATTCCTACGATTTCGCAGACAACAAACCATTGAGTATCCAAAGCCCTGGTGGAACAAACAATTGAGAATCTAAAGTCCTGGTGATACAAAGGGAACAAATAAGGACTTCTGAAATACGACTTGATATATGAACATTTCTAATGGGTATGAGAAACAATCGATTAAGATCGTTACCTTGGCGATATTTGGGGATATTTAAACAAAGAGTAGTTATATAATTGCCCATCCTAATTCATGAGTAGCAATAATGTCTGCAGGAAATGTTCTATATATATATATATATATATATATATATATATATATATATATATATATATATATATATATATATATATATATGCATATATATATATATATATATATATATATATACACATATATATATATATATATATATATATATATATATATATATATAGATAGATAGATAGATATATAGATATATATTTATAGAAAAAAAACTTGGTGTCGACTAGCAAATATCTAAAGCCACAAAGTAAATAATTAAATATGCAGAACTTCCTGTGGCGAGGAAGCGTGGGCTGAGAACGATACTAATCAATGGGATTCGGTTTCAATGGAGTTCAGCTTTAAACCTCATTAATAAAAAACGCTTTTTGGATATGCTCAGAATTTACTTGAAGGTTAAAAGGCAGTCCATTTCATATTTATAGATGGCGAATAACAGAAGGAAGCGTTATAATACGTCTATATAAGTCCACCTTCAAAGCATACAATAATACCAATTGCCCATCTGAATACAACAAAGGTTCAATGGGTTTTCCCTACAAAGCTCAAGAAATGATGAGCAAAAGTAGACTAAGAACAAAGCCGACAAAATCAATTGTTGCTCACCAGGTGCGTAGGAGATTGTAGAAGAGAGAGGGGAAGCTGGTGAAAGCGTCTGGTAACCAATTGTTGCTTTCCTGGCATGTAGGCGGAGGGAAGATAGGATGGACATGGGAACTGTTAGAAGACATATTGCAAGCTGGAAGAAACGTTTAGAAACCAATTGTTGCTTTTCAGGTATGTGGGCTGAGATAAGATAGGAAGGACATGGGAGATGGAAGAATAGAGAGGGGAAGCTGGTAGAAACGTTTAGAAACCAATTGTTGCTTTTCAGGTATGTGGGCTGAGATAAGATAGGAAGGACATGGGAGATGGAAGAATAGAGAGGGGAAGCTGGTAGAAACGTTTAGAAACCAATTGTTGATTTCCATGTATGTAGGGTAAGATAAGAAAGGATGGACATGGGATATGGTAGAAGAGAGAGGGGAAGTTGATAAAAGTGATTAGAAACAAAAATTTCAAAGGGGAAGACATTTTTATAGAACCAAAAAGGATAATATGTTTAATATAATAAAGACTTATGTTCACTGAAACCAAATAGGACTCCAAATTAGGTGACAGAAAGGAGTCCTTATATACTACTATAATTTTGGAGATAGATATCCTTAGATATCTGATTTTTAGAAAGCAGAATGACGTCCTACAATAGTACTCGAATTTTGAAGACTTGCTGACGTCCTTGAATAGTATCCGAATTTCAGAGAAAGTCACGCGTCCTTGAATGGGAACTAAATTTGGAAATTAGACTAAACTACTTACATACTACCCAAACTTTGACGAAAGACAGAAATCCTAGAAGAGTACCCAAATTCTGAAGACAGACGAATCCTTGAATACCATTTGAGGTATTATACATGGACGTGTCTGTCTTCAAGGCTTGGGTACTGTTTAATGATGGCTGTTCTTTTAAAAAAATTGATAATCATGTACCTTGTCGCCTTTATTACCATTCATGAAGTATAATATCTTTTTGATTTGGAAACGTATATCGCATGTTCGTAAATATACATATACGAGAAGGGTCTTACTAATAGCAATATATATATATATATATATATATATATATATATATATATATATATATATATATATATATATATATATATATATATATATATATATATATATATGTGTGTGTGTGTGTGTGTGTGTGTGTGTGTGTGTATGTATGTATGGCGATTAAGATTAAACAAGAGTTAAAAAAATCATAAACATACCTATTCTACATTAGTTTAGTGTATTTTAAACTACATGGTCATATATAGGAAATAGAAGATCAGAACTGTAGCTATATAATAATTATTAAACTTTTGCAAGCCACTTTCTAGAAGTCGTGTAATATGGTAGGATTGTTGTGGCCTATTGGTAACGTCTCTACCTGGTGATCGTCAGACTGGAGTTCGAGTCTCGCCCAAACTCGTTTGTTCCTTTAGTGTCCGCAACCTCACCATCCATGTGAGCTAAGAAAGTGAGGTTTTAGGGAGCCTATAGGTGTACCTGCTGAGACATCAATAGCCATTACATGGCTCTCCCTGGTCCTAACTTGGATGGCGAGGGAGCTTGGGCGCTGAATATATTATTGCTTGCTAGGGCAATGTCACTGTCCCTTGCCTCTCCCATTCATGAACGACCTTTAAGCCTTTGAGTATTTACCTTTATTGGTAAAAAAAAAAAAAAAATTGTCCCAAAAATATATACCAGGAGACATGAAATAATACTATTTTGTGATGTTAATAAATAAAATTTAAATTCCAGAAATATATGAGGTATATTTATGAAGAAATGTACAACTGTATTTTTATTCAAGATGAAGAAACAATAAGAGACGAACACTGAAGAAACGCCACAAATCCAGATCAAATCATTACTTCTGGAAGTTTAGTCCGATTTAAGGAAACTTGAGAGAAGCCTTTGAAAAGTTTTTGCTACGAGATAGTCTCATCATAAAAGTAAAGTTGGATTTATTTCTCATTTCGCTTTTACTTTATTTTAACTTTATTTTCGTCCGTATTCTTACCCTGAAAAAGTTTACTGTATGATATTTTATATGAATATGATATTTTTTTATAAATGCATGTATC
>NC_090725.1:337651258-337663758 GCF_036898095.1 Palaemon carinicauda
CTATCTTATTTCTCTTTCTCTGGTTTGTTTTAAGATTTGATCTTATTTATTGATGTTACTGATTTTTAGATATTTTGTTTTGATTGTTTATTACCTCTCTTGTAGGTTATTTATTTCCTCTTTTCCTTTCCTCACTGGGCTATTTTTTCCTGTTGGAGCCCTTGGGCTTATAGCCTCTTACTTTTCCAAATAGGATTTTAACTTACACTGTTAAAAATTTGTATTAAAAAAACGGTGAAAGTCTGGCAACTTTTTATTCCAGGATTTTTACCGTTTTAAAAACGGATATATTGACGTAAAAATGTGATATCACGGTCACCAACCCGTGAAAAATAATAACAGAGTAATGTGAAATTACGGTCGCCTATATTTTACTGAAATACGGTTGAGAACAGTATATTTTATGGAGGATTTCCGATTAAAATTACGGACTTTTCTAACAGTGTAGCTTGTAATAATAATAATAATAATAATAATAATAATAATAATAATAATAATAATAATAATAATAATAATAATAATAGTATTATTATTATTATTATTATTATTATTATTATTATTATTATTATTATTATTATTATTATTATTATTATTTGAGCCTAAAGAACGTTGGGAAAGAAGGATAACAATATCATGATAATGGGATTAATAGCGAACACTTTTAATGGAGCAAAAAATTTGAAAGATTTACAACACAGAATATGAGGAGCAAAAAAGTTACCGTGAATCTTTGATAAAATATTGGGAAAGAAGGAAAACGTCTATCATACTTATTGTTGCAATCCACGAGGCGATTATCGAACCGCAGGTCTTCGTGGAAGGGAAGTTGTTAAATTCTGATGAAAATGTTATATATATATATATATATATAGAGAGAGAGAGAGAGAGAGAGAGAGAGAGAGAGAGAGAGAGAGAGAGAGAGAGAGAGAGAGAGAGAGAGAGAGAGAGATATATATATAATAATAATAATAATAATAATAATAATAATAATAATAATAATGAAAATAAAATAATACATATAAATATATATATATATATATATATATATATATATATGTATATATAAATATGAATATATATATATATATATATATATATATATATATATATATATATATATATAATAAAATTAATTACCTGTGTAATGTAATTGGAAATTGAAGAAAAGTAGGTAAAATACGAATATACTGTATTATGGAATATATTGATATTGAAAAGAAATTGCCCTTGTGTTTACATGTAATTAGGTGCCGTGGAGAAAAAAATAATTTTTTTTGTGAAAATGGTGAAAAACTTAAGTAATATAAGATGAAAAAAGGGAGAAGACTTGAAAGTTCGGTAAAGACAAAGCAGTGTCGGCATGAAGAGATTCCAATTTTCAAAATTTAGGAAATACTCCCACCGACCCCCCCCCCCTCGCCCACCAACCTCCCCCCCCCCCCCAAAAAAAAGGTGAATGTCAAAGTATATCACTGATTCGACACGCTGAACATGATGAGGTCATCAGAGTAGTTGACGAACTTACTTCGTCTTCATTTATAAGACATAATTTAAAGGAAATAGATTTATTAACTATCATTAAAAAATAAAATACATGTCTCTTTGCAGGAAGACTAAACGGCTTAGAATAGAACCCCAAATCCATAGAATTTTAATTATCATCGACTGAGCAGTTGACAAACGTAGTTAGTTTTCTTCTATAAAACATAATTTAAATGAAACAGATTTATTAACTATCATGAAATACTAAAATATAGGTCTCTTTACAGTAAGACTAAATTCCTAGAGTAAGAATACCCAAATATATAAAATTCTTGTATGGAAAATAATTTCAATTCAAATTTAAACTAAATTTTGTAAGCGTTTATTAACTATCATGAAATACTAAAATACAAGTTTCTTTACAGTAAAACTAAACTTCTTGAGTAAAAAAACAAAATATATAACATTGTTGTAAGGAAATTAATCCCAATCAAAATTATACTCAATTTTGTAAGCATGGGAGGCGGATATTTTGCCTGGAAAATATTAAATTGAAAGCAAAAGGCGATATGGGCTGGAAAAGAAATGTCCAAAAGAAAGGAGCAAAAAGAAAATGGGAATTTTATGGAAAAGAAAACGATGATTTCACTTTAAAGAAGAAAGAAGTCGAAGGAACAAACATGGATCCAGGTTACAGAAATGAATGAATGATTTAAAGTTTTCAGGCATCCTGACATCTAAGGTCATTGACGCCGGTAGGTTACAGAAAGCCAATTAGATACAATAAAGAATAATTCTGGGGAAGATGAAAACATGGAATCTGGTGTGTAAGTTCGTTACTACAACGTGGAATTTGTGTAAGAATATATTTTTCTTTTACCTAAAAAATTAAACAATATCCAACAGATTTTGTAGATTTGAGAACAAAGTCCTCAGAAGAAAATTGGGAGTCAAACGGCAGGACAGGATTAGAAATGAAACTATAAGGGAGCTTACACAAGTGCCATATGTGAATGAAATCATGGTGAGGAGTAGATGAAGATGGTTTGGACATGCTCTTCGCACTCCCCAATAGAGATATTTAACCAAGCTTTCAATTTGGCTCCACAAGGCACTAAAAGAGTTGGAAGACCCAGGCCTACATAGCTGAAGACTATGAAGCGTGAAGTAGGATATTGTTACTGTTTCTAAAATATGTTTTTTAAATTGTTCATTATTTCTAATGGAGTTTATTTATTTCCTTTCCTCACTGGGCGGTTTTTCCCTGTTGGAGCCCTTGGGCTTATAGCATCCTTCTATTCCAACTAGGGTTGTAATCTAGCAAGTAATAATAATAATAATAATAATATTAATAATAATAATGATAATAATAATAATAAGGTAGGAAGGCTTTTATCAATGCATTCAAATGCTGGGTTATGATTTATTCTTCCCTGCCTAGATCATCTGTACTCAAAGTACAGAAAAACAGTTAAGAAGTTAAAACGAGCGGCGTTATTCGTCAGTGTCCAACAAGTACCTCAGGAGTGCGGACACTTTGTTCAGCTCAATATAGTGCTAATTTACAGTGCAATTTACGCTTTTCGTTATTTTCCATCATTATTGTTATTTTCGTTGCTCGTTATATAAACAGCATTTTGGTATAGAGAACATTATTTTCGTGCGGTAAATTTTTCGTTAGGCTAAATATTGTTTATCCCGAAACTGGTGATTATTGTTAAGTTAAAATGTGTTTGTCACGTGTGCTTCTTTTCGTATTTTTAGGAAGACTGTTTCCTCGGGATATGTAAGTTGTGCTTAAGTAACACGGACACACGCACGCACACAGTGTGTGTATATGTACCCACGTGTACGTATATGCAATGGAAATCACACAAATTCGGAATAAATTCGCAATCATGAAAAGTTATAAGTGAGTAAAAGTTTTAAAATTCGGAATAAATTCGCAACCATGAAGAGTTATAAGTGAGTAAAAGTTTTAAAATGGTCGGATTACTTCATTTTGAATGAAAAAAAAATCAACTTGATTATTTTTAAAAGCTGAGTGAAATTACCTTTGTCAATTAGTCTATTCCAGCTTTTTATCTCGAAGGTGGCTAAATCATAGGGTTGCCCTTACAGTTGAAAGCCTTAAACTCATCAAATATTTCGGGTAAGCTTGATAGACCTGATATCCAAATTGGGGCGCTGATAAAGATTAATTTTTTTCTTACGCATTGCAAAATAGCCTTAATTCATAAGTTATGAAATAAAAAAAAAACAGTTTCAGAACATACAAAACCCACCAAAGTTGCATATTAATCCTTGGCCTTTATAACACAACAAATACCCCATTCTCTATCCCATATTCCTAAATTATATATTTCTAGGCAGGACTTAATAGATTGAGGTCAGTTGATACTAGGACATCTATGTATGCTAGACCTTGCTCCCAAAGTGGGTCACTGTAAAAATATCAATACCTTTCTTACACAATAAAAAATATCCTTAGATTTTAAATAAGTCAGGGAAAATAAACTTTCAGAACATACAGCCTCCCCCCAAAGTTACATATTATCCTTGGCCTTCATAACTCAAGAGCTACTGTAACTCGTTCGTTATCCTATACTCCTAAAAATATATAGTTCTAGGTAGTCCTTAATAGATTGGGGTCTGTTGATACTAGGACTTCTAAAGTATGCTAGACCTCGTTACCAAAGTGATTCGCGGGGAGAAAATGTTTATCCATTTTTTACACATTAAAATTTATCCTTAGTTCATAAGAAAAAACTTTTTCCAAACCCTACAAAACGACGCATGTTACATATTAAACCTTGGCCTTCATCATTCAAGAATTACTGTACTTCGTCCGCCCTCTCATACTCCGAAAAAAAAAAAAAAATATATATATATATATATATATATATATATATATATATATATATATATATATATATACATATATATATATATATATATATATATTATATATATAAAAGATATATTCTATATATATCTATATATAATATATATATATATTTATATATATATATATATATATATATATATATATATATATATATATATATATATATCTATATATATATATATATATTATAAATATATTCTGTATATATATATATATATATATATATATATATATATATATATATTTATATATATATATATTTATATATATATATATATATATATTATATATTATATATGTTATATATATATAATATATATATATACAGTATATATATGTATATATATATATATATATATATATATATATATATATATATATATATATATATATACATATAAATATATATATATATATATATATATATATATGTATATATATATATATATATATATATATACATATATATATATATATATATATATATATATATATATATATATATATATATATACACATACATATATATATATCTCAATTAAATACTCTCAGACAACCATCCTTAAGAATCTCCTGAACTATCATGATTTCATTAGTATTTGAATGATAAAGCACATTATAATACCCTTCCAATACCCATCCCTCACATGTTTTCCATGACTCCCCTCACATATAGTTAAACTGATGAGCGATTTTTAACATAGTACCAAAAAAAAAAAAAAAAAAAAAAAAAAAAAAAAAAAAAAAAAAAAAAAAAAAAAGACTGAAATAACTCGCCCTCAAAACTCTCATCTATCTTTTAAACGAACCGCGCAATATTTGCAGAAAATCTGTATTCATTTTCACAGCAACTATAAAAAAAAAAACTCAATATTTTTTGAATTTTTAATGAGGCTCATTTGCACCGACTCGCAGGGGTGCCCTTTTAGCTCGGGAAAATTTCTTGCTATCTGATTGGTTAGAATTATCTTGTCCAACCAATCAGCGATCAGGAAAGTTTCCGAGCGAAAAGGGCACCCCTGCGAGTCGGTGCTGACAGCAGCTCTGACACTAACGTTCGCTTTGATGAGCGAGGTTGATTTACGTTTACCCTCAGGGAATGAAGTAGGGCATTTCTCCTAATCAACAACCATAGGACTTTTATGCTGCTAAAATGGAAATTCGTGAATGGAGGTAGAATAAAAGCAATATCGAAATCATGAATTTTCTAGGAAATTTGCCTGCTAAGTTAGATACTAATTCTACCAAGGTTTTTTTTTCGATTAGTAAAGTACTATCTATTTATCTATCTATCTATCTAGCTATCTATCTGTAGTCAGTCCTTGTCCATCATGTGGCTTATTACTACACAATATTCTAGAAGTTTTATTCCAGCTATGACCATCATGTGGAAGGATCTTCCTAATCGGGTAGTTGAATCGGTAGAACTTGAATAGTTCAAACTTGCAGCAAATGTTTTTGTTTTTATACCGGGAAAAAAAAAATCGTGAATGGATGTGGAGTAAAGAAACATTAAAATGATGTTCAATTTGTCATTGTTTTTTACAGGTATTATTAATTGAAATTTATTCAAAATCACCTATTCAAATTTCAGAATAATTTAGTATGCAACAAAATTACGATGTAGAATAGAGAAACATCATAAATTATATTAAATTTTTCATTTCTTTATAGAATAAATTAACAGGCATTTATAACTGCAATTTATTCAGAATCAGCTATTCAGATTTTTGAATAAGTGTGAACTGTAAAATGCAGCAAAATTATGATGCAAAGTAAAAAAAAAAAATCAAAATTTGCTAAATTTTTCCCTTTTTTTCCTTTAGAACAAACTAACAGGTATTTATAACGGCAATTGGTTCAATATGATCTATTCAGAATTCAGAATAAATGTGTAGGTACAGTATGCAGCAAAATGATAATGTAGAATAAAGAAATCAAAATTTGCCAAATTTTACAGATTTCAACTTGATGTGGGCTAAAATTCGTTAGAATAAAGTAACAATTGGTTCAAAGCAATCAGTCGAAATTTCAGAATAATTGTGTACAGTGTACAACAGAATTGTGCGACGGGATTTCTATGATTTTAGTTCGTAAAGTCATTAACTGACTACTCAAACTTTTCTCACATTTCTAATGACGTTATTTTGCAATGGCGGAACATTTTGTAACTTTCTCTTCTTTCCTTCTCGTTTGTCCAAGGACTATATTTTACTTCAAGTCTTTTGTTTTATACAGAATAAACAGTCAACTAGTTTCAGGAAGTAATTAAGAGAAATGGAATGTAATTCACTCATACTATCAACTACAACTCTTCATTGACACTCCCCCCCCCCCACCCCACCCCCACCCCGACTTCCAAAAATGAACAGTTATATGCAGAAAGGCTTTAATCTAACGCTATGAACTTATAAATACATAAGATTAATCGCAGTAAATAAATCAAACTCAATTTTCATCTCAGTATTATTGAGTCGTTTCGCTATGCCATAACCCACGATGTGAAGAGTAACTATATCGTCAAAAGTCTGATGCAACAACAACAACAATAACAACAACAACAAAACCAATCAATAGGACAAGTCAGACGAAGCATAAGTAATCCAATAAAAGACCAAAGAATGTTTAACCGACCAGTCATTTCGTTGTAAGTGACATAACGCATGATGTAAACAGCAAGTATATCGTCAGAAGTCTAAAACAACAACAACGATCAACAGGACATGTCAGACGAAACATAAGAAATCCAATGAAAGACCAAAAAATATAACCGACGATGGCCATAAATCCCCCACTACAATCAATGTCTCTTCTTCTTCCCAGCTTTATCCCTATTCGGGGTCGCCGTTTCTAATGAGTCTCTTCCATCTCCCTCTGTCCTGTGTCATTTCCTCCCATACTCCCTTCTCCCTCATATCATCTCTAATGCAATCTCTCCACCTGGTCTTAGGTCTTCCTCTCCTTCGTGTTCCATCCACCTCCACGTCCATCACTTCTCTTGCCATGTGTTGCCCTTCTCTTCTCATCAGGTGGCCATACCATCTCAACCTTGCCTCTTGCACTTTCTTTGATGCCTCAGTGACTTTTACTGTACCCCTAATATGTTCATTTCTAACCCTGTCCTTTTTGGTTACTCCACTCATCCACCTAAGCATCCTCATCTCGGTTACGTTCAACTTTCTACCCCCTTTCTACCCCACGGCAATCAATGTCTGAAGCGTAAATATAGTGGTGAAATACACCGACGGCTTAGGCGGCGAGAAGAAAAGCTTTCCTTTCGCTATTTCATAAATTTATCACCTTCATATATCAGCTCACATTCGTGAGCCGGCCTTCTGAATCATCTGGCGTGGAAATGCAAACGATGCTACAAACCAAAGGCCTTTCTATCCTCTGTCTGTTTACGAGGAGTAAACAGGGTCATTTTTACCGTTCTAATGGAACATGTGCAATACATTTGTTTCAATTTGAAAGACTATATCGTGTCTATAAGTTCATTTGTAGATTTGTACCGGTTGTCAGTTAAACAAGCCTTACAAATAGGTATACGTATTACATACGCATTACGTATGACCTACGCTTTACGTATGACATACGCATTACGCATGACATACGCATTATGCATTACATACGTATCATGTATTATATACGCATTATGTATTACATACGCAATACGTATTACATACGTATTACATATTACATACGCAATATGTGCTCATCTGTATTTCGTTTATTTAATAGAAAGGTTCTATTTTCAATCCTATTGATAAAAGATTCCTTTAAAATTAATGATTACTTAATCTTTAGATGCATTTGATTGCCTCTGCGTAATCAGTCATAGGATCCCGTCACTTGCGAAAGCCTCACAGCTGTGCATTCAATTCAGAACGCAATAACGAAATATTGTTTTTCAGAGAATAACTACCCACTGAAAATCGAACAGTTTAACGTTTTGAAAGTCATATCCGAAATGTAATTCCATTCATGTATCAAAGGGAAGAAAAAGTCTGAATAACAGAATAAATACACTGAAAAAATTAAAATAATTCGATGAAAGTTTCTAATTTCCTTATGTTATTTATTTTAAGCACTGGTACAATGCTCTATGTCTATGAAGGGAACCTTTATTATTATTATTATTATTATTATTATTATTATTATTATTATTATTATTATTATTATTATTATTATTATTATTATCCAAGCTACAACCCTAGTTGGAAAAGCAAAATGCTATAAGCCCAAGGGCTCCAATAGGGAAAAATAACCCAGTGAGGAAAGGAAATAAGGAAATAAATAAATGATGAGAACAGATTAACAATAAATCATTCTAAGAACAGTAACAACGTCAAAACAGATATTTCATATATAAACTATAAAAAGAGTAATGTCAGCCTGTTCAACATAAAAAAAAAAATTGCTGCAACTTTGAACTTTCGAAGTTCTACTGATTCAACGGCCCTATTAGGAAGATCATTCCACAACCTGGGCACTGCTGGACTAAAATTTTCGAATATAAGAATTGAGGTTAGGGACTTGGACTTATGCACCCTTTGGTAACTATTTAGTAATTCTAGGGGAATATCCCATTACCACAGAATCTATGTCGTTTATTATATTACTTCCATAAAGGAAATCCAGTTGAGTGGATTTGATTCCGAGAAATATGTTCATTGCTAAATCTAAACTCATCAGCTTTTGCATCTTCAATGATATTCAACACCATTTGGCACAGGTAGAATATTAGGTAACGCATTCAGGCTCAAATAACAGAGCAATTCTGGGGTAAGCAATACCATTTCTTATTATTTTACTTTTTCTATCAAAATATTTTTGCAATCAATATTTCCGACATAAGCGTTATATATATATATATATATATATTTATATATATATATATATATAATATATATATATATAATATATATATATATTATATATGTATATATATATATATATATATATATAGTATATATATATACATATATATATATATATATATATATATGTAGTATGCGTAATGTATCAAAAGTTCACTTGGTTGACAGACATTCGACGAATTTAATGAAGATCTGTAATAATAGAATCTTATTCAGGACAATCCACTCACCTCCCCCCCCGCTCTCTCTCTCTCTCTCTCTCTCTCTCTCTCTCTCGTCCTCTCTCTCTCCTCTCTCTCTCTCTCTCTCTCTCTCTCTCTCTTCTTCTTCTTCTTCTTCTTCAAGTGTATGCGTATGCGTAGTGTATCAAGAGTTCATATGGTCTCATCATTATTTGATAATCAAGATCTACATTAACAGAAGCATAATCAGGACAATCCTCTCTCTCTCTCTCTCTCTCTCTCTCCTCTCTCTCTCTCTCTCTCTCTCTCCTCTCCTCTCCTCTCTCTCTCTCTCTCTCTCTAAAGAGACATTTGACGAAATATATCAATAAAACCACCTTGGATTTATCAAAGCTCTATAATAATAGGAACATATTCAGGATAATCCACATCTCTCTCTCTCTCTCTCTCTCTCTCTCTCTCTCTCTCTCTCTCTCTCTCTCTCTCTCTCTCTCCTTTGTATCGAAAGTTCATATGGTAGACATTCGATGGATTACTTCTATAAAGCCACCTCGTATTTACTCAACATCCGGGCACATCTCAGTCCCCAGGTAATCCAATCCTTTTTGCAGGCATCATTCTGGAGATATGATTATCGTGTAGACATTGCTTAGTATGGATACAAAGGCCCCCAAACAGCCAATGATGAGCTCCTTACAGACATTTAATTAACGCTCTCCTGAGTGAGGCGATAGTCTGACGGTGGCCTCATTGCTACTGGGTTATAATGATGGTGATTATGTCGGGTGGTTGTGTAAAGGTTCCTTGCACTCGAAATAGAGTGAAAGACAGAAAATATTTGTTATACATGGTACTCAGGGATAATAATAATAATAATAAAAATAATAATGACAATAATAATAATAAGAGTAGTTCCGTCTTATATTTGTGGTTATTTAAGGATTCTAAGATGCTATGATTATGAGCTGAAATATATTATAGGTGCGCTCCTTTTTTTTATTTATTTTAGTAATTTTTTTATCAAACTTCTATATTGCATATGGTTATGATAAGATAAAATAAAATAATTATCTATAACTTATAGCATGTCCCTTAGATGATTTTCGCTTCTCCGTGGCTCATTCTCTGGTTAATAAACATAATCTCATTGCTCCTCTGGGTTGCTTGTTGGCCAATAAACATAATCTCACTGCTCCTCTGTTGTTACGCTGTTGGTCGCTTGCTGGCACATAAACATAATCTCACTGCTCCTCAGTTTCTCTGCCATGGCTCGCTCGCCGGTATATAAACAGAATCTCACTGCTCCTCTTGTTCGCTGTGGTCGCTCGCTGATTATAAACATAATCTCACTGCTCCTCTGTGTCCACCTGTTGGTCGCTGCTGCAAATAAACATAATCTCACTTCCTCTGTTGTTACTCTGCCGTTGCTCACTTGCTGGCAATAAACATAATCTCACTCTCCTCTGTTGCTCAGCCATGGCTCGCTTGCTGGCAATAAACATAATCTTGCTCCTCTGTTGCTCTGTTGCTCATTCTGGCAAATAAACATAATCTCACTCTCCTCTTGGCTTTGGTCTTGCTGGCACATAAACATAATCTCACTGCTCTCTGCCGTGGCTAATAAACATAATCTCACTGCGCCTCTGTTGCTCCGCCGTTGCTCTTATGGCTGGCAAATAAATATAATGTTACTGCTCCTCTGTTGTTCCACCATTGCTCCTTTGATGGCAAATAAACATAATATTAATGTTCCTTTGTTGCTTAGCTGTGGCTCACTCACTTTTTAATTAACACAATCTCACTGTGCCTCTGTTGAGCCCTCCGCTGGGCCTTTCTCGCTGGCAAATAAATATAATCTCACTGCTCCTTTGTTGCTCTGCTGTGGCTCGTTCGCTGGCAAATAAACATAATCTCAGTGCTCCTTTGTTGCTCAACTGTGGCTCGTTCGCTGGCAAATAAACATAATCTCAGTGCTCCTTTGTTGCTCAACTGTGGCTCGTTCGCTGGCAAATAAACATAATCTCACTGCTCCTTTGTTGCTCTGCTGTGGCTCGTTCGCTGGCAAATAAACATAATCTCACTGCTCCTTTGTTGCTCAACTATGGCTCGTTCGCTGGCAAATAAACATAATCTCACTGCTCCTTTGTTGCTCAACTGTGGCTCGTTCGCTGGCAAATAAACATAATCTCAGTGCTCCTTTGTTGCTCTACTGTGGCTCGTTCGCTGGCAAATAAACATAATCTCACTGCTCCTTTGTTGCTCTACTGTGGCTCGTTCGCTGGCAAATAAACATAATCTCACTGCTCCTTTGTTGCTCTACTGTGGCTCGTTCGCTGGCAAATAAACATAATCTCACTGCTCCTTTGTTGCTCTACTGTGGCTCGTTCGCTGGCAAATAAACATAATCTCACTGCACCTTTGTTGCTCTACTGTGGCTCGTTCGCTGGCAAATAAACATAATCTCACTGCTCCTTTGTTGCTCTGCCGTGGCTCGTTCGCTGGCAAATAAACATAATCTCAGTGCTCCTCTGTTCTGGCAAGCGGTACACAGATTTGCTGCGCACACCATATCTGCAGGTCACTATTAAACTATTATAATGGACAATCATTCATAGCAAGTCTCTCTGACAGTTTTTGGTGCAATAGTAATGGAATGATGCGAGTAATAGCAATGATTTTTTAGTGCAATTGTAGAGGTAATGCGCACAATAGTAATGCACCCGGATTGGGGGTTATTGCCGGAAATCTTGCTTATAGTGTTCCATAATTATAATTAATGTACCACCCTCTGAAATATGATATCTCTTTTGTCAAGCAGGCCTTATCAAAGTTCCATCGAGACCTAATTGTTTAAATCAGAATAGCAATACATGCCATCACTGAAGTTATACTATCTTGGCAATATTAATCGTGCTATATACATTTATAGTTCTCTCTCTCTCTCTCTCTCTCTCTCTCTCTCTCTCTCTCTCTCTCTCTCTCTCTCTCTCTCTCTCTCTCTCTCTCTCCTGTATAATCTTGATCCTATCAAAGTCGTTCTACAGCATC
>NC_090725.1:337668758-337676258 GCF_036898095.1 Palaemon carinicauda
TAACCACTTTATCCTAAGGGTTTCAGTAGGGTTCCACATCTTCATTTTCTCATTTGATCTCATTAAAAACCGACTGAACTCTGAGCTATGCATCTAATGACATCTTTTAAAATAGGTCGTGATTGGCAGTATTTAAAATCCTTTCACCTGTTTATCTTGTATTGTAAATCACCTTCATAAAAAAATTTTCAAAGAGTTTTACAATTCTTTTCTAAATTTGATAGCACTAACTAGAGATGCATTCAGTAGACCGTAGACCTCCGCCTTAGCAGCTTATTTCTCGACCTTTTGCTCGACCGTGACCTTGACCTTTGACCTTGACCTTCAAAAATTTAATCATTTCCAGTTTTTTTTTTTTTTCATTATAGTGAATCCAAGCAAGTTTCGTTACTTTACGATTAAAATCGTGGCCAGGAAGCCGCTCACAAACACACACACACATACAAACAGGGCGTAAGACATAACCTCTTTCCAACTTCGTTGACGGATGTAATAATTGTACTCTATTACCATGATCATTGTTAGCGAGCCGTCAAATGATAATTTTATTTAAAATTTCATCATCATGTTGATATATATCAAGTAACAGGAAGCCTTATTTAAGGGGAAAAGATGAGTTGAATTCTTCAATGGGAGTCTGGTATTGTCATGAGAAATATACATTTTCGTTTTGCATTTCGAGTAAGACTTTGAAAAAGAATTTCAGAGAAGGATAATCTAAAAACCAGTAATGGAAATTTATGTAATGTTACTTTACAAAAATGTTTAAAACATTATACGTAACTTCAATGACAGTATTCTCTATAAAAAGTCGTCTGGGATTAAGGAAATAATTTAAGATGTAGAAGTTAAATACATACAGGAAACAATGTTTTAAAGAGCAAAATAAAATTAATTTACGTTATACAATAACGGTATTCACTATAAAAAAAATCGTCTGGGATTGAAGAAACAATTTAAAATGTAGAAATTAGATAGATACTTAAAAAAAATCTTTAAAGAGCAAAAAAAAAAAAAAAAAAAAAAAAAAATCTTAGAGGAGCATCTTATCATTACTTGAGATAAAACTTTCCCCGGCAATATTACACTAGGAAAAAAGAAAGGATGCAGTTACCCTCGAAGTCTTTTGGGTGTAGAGAATATATATGCCATTAGAATACGAAATTTAATTGGCTAAATGGGATCCAATGGCATCTGGTTGTATTTTCAAGCAGTCCCTTCTCCGAACCAGTCAGTATTGCTAACCCAAACATTTTCTGTTCAGTCGTACCAACCCAAATATTTTCAGTGTGGCTTGGCGTCTCGATCTCCATTGTATAATCCGGGGGAATAATTTAGATCTTTAGCCAAAGCCCAAGGGAAAGGTCGTATCATCGAAGAAATATTCTATAGAAGTAGCGATTTCTGTAATAATTCTTTTATAGTAAAGATGCTAGTGAACGGACACCTCTCTCTCTCTCTCTCTCTCTCTCTCTCTCTCTCTCTCTCTCTCTCTCTCTCTCTCTCTCTCTCTGACCTAATTTTCATGGGTAATGTAAATAACGAGAGTAAATTTTTGGATTCTCTCTCTCTCTCTCTCTCTCTCTCTCTCTCTCTCTCTCTCTCTCTCTCTCTCTCTCTCTCTCTCTCTCTCTCTGACAAAATTTTCATGGACAATGTAAATAGCAAGGGTAATTTTTGGATTCTCTCTCTCTCTCTCTCTCTCTCTCTCTCTCTCTCTCTCTCTCTCTCTCTCTCTCTCTCTCTCTCTCTCTCTCTCTCTCTTATTGAATTCTGATAATGAGAGAGACGACCTGGGAAAAGCCCAAAGGGTGGAAGGACTAGTAATGAAGATAGAGAATACAGAAAAGAAGCAGTCATAGAGTCAAATGAGAAATGGTAAAGCACCAAGTGCATCATAGTTTAAAATTGACATGATCATAATACTAGCTACAAAGAGGGAATTGTGGATACTGGATTTATTGGTAGTGGTAAGAGAAAAAGAAATAATGGCTAAAGACTTGGATGAGAGTCTAAGAGTATGCACATTTAAGCAGAAAGGTGATGTCGTAGAATGTGGTAACTACATAGGAATTAAACTTACTAATTATGGATTGGAAGCTTTTGATAAGAGATTGAGAGAATGTAAAAATTGGGAAACAGTAGTATGAAATTTTAAAGAGAAGAGGGATTATGGAAGATAACGTTATATTAAGGCAGCTACCAGAGAAGAGGCTATAGGGAAACCAAAAACTCTTCTATGAGTTTGTACTTCTAGAGGAAGCTTATGATAGAATACCAAAAGAAATGATGTTTTGGTGTTTGAGGAAGAAGAAACGCACAGAGAAGTTGGCTAGAATTGTTGAAATCATGTATAATAGAACGAAAACAAAAGCAGTAACAGCACTTAGGGGAAGATAAATAATTGAAGTTAGTGATTTAATGCTCCAGGGGTCCTCATTAAGCTCGTTTTTATTATTTGTGCTGGCCATACAAGTGTTATGTGAAAAGATCATAAATGAAGAGTTGTGGAATAATGGTGATTACTACTGAAGATAAGGAAAACTTACAGAGAAGGGTTGTAGAGGGGCAAGAGACATATATATATATATATATATATATATATATATATATATATATATATATATATATATATATACGTATTTATATATATATATATATATATATATATATATATATATATATATGTGTATGTATATGTATGTATGTATATATACACACACATATATACATATATATATATATATATATATATATATATATATATATATATATATATATATATGTATATATACATAGTATATATATATATATATATATATATATATATATATATATATATATATATAAATATATATATATATATATATATATATATATATATATATATATATATATATATATATATATGTATATATATATTTACTAGTGTATGTCTACTCCTCTCCCCTAAAAGGTGACTAGAATGAATATATGTGTGTATATACATATAATTATATATATATATATATATATATATATATATATATATATATATATATATATATATATATATATATATATGTACATATATATATGAATATATATACACATTCCAAAAAAATAGGAAGTCTAGCACATAATTAAGTTTAAAACATACACACTAAACGTAAAAGTATCGTACATAGTTGTTTCCCTTGATGGAACTGGAAGCCTTCTCTCGTTTGCGTCCATCATGAATTTTTTTTTTTTTTTTTTTTTTTTTTTTTTTTTTTTTTTCTTTTTTTTTTTTTTTGAGAAGCCTCATTCCGACACTTTCCTTTCTTACAGCCCCAGAGATTTAGTAATTGTACAGTATTTCCATCGTGTCTTGAAATGATACAATTTATCCATAGAAAAAGTGTTTTTGGTTGAAATGTCTATTTCATAAAATCTAAATTCATTTCTAACCCAGTTAGGTTTATATGAAATAAAGAAATTTTTTTTTGAACTGTCCATTTTCATAATATACATACACACATATATATATATATATATATATATATATATATATATATATATATATATATATAAATATAATTTTTAAGCAAATTAGTTTTATATGAAGTCTCGTAATAAAGATTAATTTTTTTTAAATGTACATTTTCATATTATATAAATTTTTTTCTAACTAAATATGTTTTATGTGAAATATCAAAATAAGGAAATTTTTCCTGTTTGGAATATCCATTTTTATAGATTTCAAATTTATATCTAAGCAAGTTACTTTTATATGAAATCTCGAAATAGAGGAGTTTATACATATATTTTTTTTTAAATATCCATTTTCATTGAATATAGATTCATTTCTAACTCAAATAGTTTCATATGAGATCTAAAGAAAAATCTTTTTTACTTATACAATGTATATTTGTTTAAAATATCCATTTCTATAAAACCGAAATTTATTTCTAGGCAAATTATTTTTATATTACAAACATTAAATCTGGAAAAAGGTAATTTTTTTTTCCATTTTATTAAAATCTAAATCTATTTCTATCCATATTATTTTATAAAAATCCGTAAACTATTCGAAGATTCCCACATCCCAACCCTTTTAGAATAAAAGACTTTATTATTAAAAATGTCGGCCATGAATGGCAGAGGCATTTAAAATCAAATTTCATAAAATCTAAATTCATTTCCTCACCATTCTAGTGTTATAGAAAAAAAAAACTTGGATGTGAAAAGCATATATATCTTTTTCTAAACATCCATTTTCATAAAATTTAGATTCATTTCTCAACAAATTAGTTTTGATATAAAAAAAAACGAAGCTGAAAAAAAAAATAAAAATCTTGAGCTTAAAATATCCATAATCATTTTATTTTTTGTATTTTATTTCTATTCCTTGAATCGATACAGCTTTTGAAAGGACAATTCATCTCTAAACAAATTTTTGATATAAAAAAAACTTGAAGCTGAAAAAAATCTTTAGATTAAAATATTCATGACTACTGTATTTTTTTTTTTTTTAATTTCTATTCCCTAAATCAATATAATTTTTGAAAGGACTATCTTCCAAAATCTCCCATTTCAAATACACAAAAGAAAAACCACAGTCCATGGGAGTAAGACCCCGTGACTCCCCCCACCCCTACCCCCCTCCCAACCCCGTCCACCCCACCCCCTCCCAACCCCGTCCACCCCACCCCCCTCCCAACCCCGTCCACCAATCTTCACCCAACCTCGTATTCATCGTCAGCGCTATAATATTTTAGAAATCCCTTCTGGAGCTGTAACTTACCGCCTCAAAGACTCCAACGAAAATACATTATAAAACTTGATAAGAGAGCGAGCCACGTCTATATTTGCTAAAGGTCTCTTGGGATTTTTTAAAAGGTGGCTTTGTATTAAACATAACAGTTGTTTTTATTTCGTTTCTTCTATTTTTATAAACTCAGTGAGTATTGTATATATATATTTATATATATATATATATATATATATATATATATATATATATATATATATATATATATATATATATATATATACACACACACTCATATATATATATATATATATATATATATATATGAGTGTGTGTGTATGTGTATATATATATATATATATATATATATATATATATATATATATATATATATATGTATATATATATATATATATATATATATATATATATATTTATATATATATATATATATATATATATATATATATATTTATATATATATATATATATAATTTATATATATATATATATATATATATATATATATATATATATATATATATTAATTATAATATCATAGATGATTGATAATATTAATTATAATGATAAATACTTAAATCGCTTAAGTTTCACATCTCATTTCTTTTTTTTTTTAAATATAGTAACGGAAAATAAATAAATAAATAAATAAATACATATATTTTTATATATATATATATATATATATATATATATGTAAATAATTATAATAATGATGAACATATTGATTATTATTAATATTAAATATAATGATAACTCATTTGCACAATCAATACGAAACTCCATGCTCATATTATCTTTGCATGTTTAGTGTTGGCAAAAGACTTGGATGAGAGTCTAATTGCTACTTTATACTTTAAATATAAAAAAGAAATTCAAAATTTATAAAAATAAACCAGTCCCAGAGTAGCTGGAAAAGTGGCCAAAAAACTTTATTCAAAAATATTTAAGCGATCCATTTTCCTAACTACGGGTGAAGAGGATCACTCTTTCTGGCTCTAATTGAGGAAGGGAGGTGACGATAACATCATAAAGGTCACTTTTTAAACTCCTGTTCATGAAACCATAGTTTTATAACCTAAGAAATTCTAAAGATCTTTTTAAAATTTTCGAAGATATTTCAAAGTTGAAACATGAGAACGCAAGGGAATAAGGAAGAATAAAGATATAAATATGAATAATAAGAAAAAGAGTAATATGAGCAAATACGATTTGATATCAACTAAATACTAAAATGAGAATAATTATAAAAATACAATAATCTTTAGGACTAAGTTTCAAATTGTTACTCGAGAGAAAGATTTATTTTCGGCAGAGATTTTATCATAAGAAATAGATGTGAAAACTGATCTCCTCTCAAGTCAAATAATCTCTACTAGAGATCTATGATAGAATATTAAAGACATATCATTGGTGGCACATTAGGACGTTTGCCTCCCTGGAATGCAAAATAACAACATGATAGCCTAACATAGCACCTATGAAAGGAGTGTTATTTCATAGCTACAGTAACACTAAAAACGTGTAAGAATAATGATTATATTATTATTATTATTATTATTATTATTATTATTATTATTATTATTATTATTATTATGAGACTCCTTTCCAAAACAAATTGATAAAAGTAGAATATACAAAATAAGACTGAATTGTTAAAATTAAACTTGAAACTCAGTCTCACATGACGAAAATGCCACTAATATATCTTAGCAAAATTCTCTTCAAAAGACATAACTTTGCGATCCCTTGGGTGAAAAGTTACTTTCCTGAACAAAAACTTTCCCTTAAACCTACCAAGACTCATTTAGGGAGAGTCTATAACACATAACTCAATTTAACAGTAAGGAAGACTGGAAGTCTCGTAGTAATATGTACTGACATGCTTATAAATATTGAATGGAAGATACACTATTAAGTGATGGAGAGGATTATGAACTACGTGAAAAAGTAGCTCAAATCAACAGGAATTGAAGATCTGACATAATTTTCAAACCTGTGAGAATCAAGAGGCATGATTAAAATTCTGGGAAGCAGAAATGAATTGGCTAATTACACGAGGCTTAAGTAATTTTGAATACAAAATACGATAATATGAAAAATTCATATTATAATTAATAATTTGTCCTCATTATAGTTTATATGTAATGTTATAGAAAAACAGGATATTATCAGCAAGATTAAAATTCTTCAAAGTAATCTATGACACAAATGCACCACACATTATATATATATATATATATATATGTATATATATATATATATATATATATATATATATATATATATATATATATATATATATATATATATATATATATATATATATATATATGCCTTGACAAACCTAGTACCTATGATGCCATTTATCCTACAATTTATTTTCATTCCTCTCCCCATGGTTGTTGTTATTGTTGCTGTTGTTGTTAGCTTATCACTTCCTTCCGCCGCAATTCTCTGTTATAACACCTCTGATATCATGTTTAAATTTCGCCTCACAAGCTATGCAAACTTTTCCTCCTAACAACTTCAATTGTTTAATCATTTAAATTCCCTTCCTTAAAGGAGATGAGTTCAACCATTCTATTACATTTTGCAGCTCCAATGCTCTTCAAACCTTTAGTCAACTGCATCGCTTCTCTTTCCAGAATCTTCTCATATTTTCTTCCAAATAGATGTTTGATTGGTTATATCCAATCTTCTAATATCCATATTAACATTTATTGCTTCATATAACTATTTAGTTT
>NC_090725.1:337682861-337685361 GCF_036898095.1 Palaemon carinicauda
GGTATGGATGGTGTGAAAGCTGAGATGTTGAAGGAAGGGGGGTGTGTGACACTACTTGAATGGTTGGTGAGATTGTTTAATGTGTGTTTTGTGTTGTCAATGGTACCAGTAGATTGGGTCTGTGCATGTATTGTACCACTATATAAGGGTAAGGAGATGTGCATGAGTGTTGTAATTCAAGAGGTATTAGTTTGTTGAGTGTAGTTGGAAAAGTGTATGGTAGAATACTGATTAATAGGATTAAGGATAAAACAGAGAATGCAATCTTGGAAGTACAGGGTGGTTTTAGAAGAGGTAGGGGTTGTATGAATCAGATTTTTACAGTTAGGCAGATATGTGAGAAATATTTAGCAAAAGGTAAGGAGGTGTATGTTGCGTTTATGGATCTGGAGAAAGCATATGATAGAGTTGATAGGGAAGCAATGTGGAATGTGATGAGGTTATATGGAGTTGGTGGAAGGTTGTTGCAAGCAGTGAAAAGTTTCTACACAGGTAGTAAAGCATGTGTTAGAATAGGAAAAGGAGGTGAGCGATTGGTTTCCGGTGAGAGTGGGGCTGAGACAGGGATGTGTGATGTCGCCCTGGTTGTTTAAACTTGTATGTTGATGGAGTGGTGAGAGAGGTGAATGCTAGAGTGCTTGGACGAGGATTAAAACTGTTAGGCGAGAATGATCATGAATGGGAGGTAAATCAGTTGTTGTTTGCGGATGATACTGTACTGGTAGCAGACACAGAAGAGAAGCTTGACCGACTAGTGACAGAAATTTGGAAGGGTGTGTGAGAGAAGGAAGTTGAGAGTTAATGTGGGTAAGAGTAAGGTTATGAGATGTACGAGAAGGGAAGGTGGTGCAAGGTTGAATGTCATGTTGAATGGAGAGTTACTTGAGGAGGTGGATCAGTTTAAGTACTTGGGGTCTGTTGTTGCAGCAAATGGTGGAGTGGAAGCAGATGTACGTCAGAGAGTGAATGAAGGTTGCAAAGTGTTGGGGGCAGTTAAGGTGAGTAGTAAAAAAATAGAGGATTGGGCATGAATGTAAAGAGAGTTCTATATGAGAAAGTGATTGTACCAACTGTGATGTATGGATCGGAGTTGTGGGGAATGAAAGTGATGGAGAGGACAGAAATTGAATGTGTTTGAGATGAAGTGTCTGAGGAGTATGGCTGGTGTATCTCGAGTAGATAGGGTTAGGAACGAAGTGGTGAGGGAGAGAACGGGTGTAAGAAATGAGGTTAGCGGCTAGAGTGGATATGAATGTGTTGAGGTGGTTTGGCCATGTTGAGAGAATGGAAAATGGCTGTCTGCTAAAGAAGGTGATGAATGCAAGAGTTGATGGGAGAAGTACAAGAGGAAGGCCAAGGTTTGGGTGGATGGATGGTGTGAAGAAAGCTCTGGGTGATAGGAGGATAGATGTGAGAGAGGCAAGAGAGCGTGCTAGAAATAGGAATGAATGGCGAGCGATTTGTGACGCAGTTCCGGTAGGCCCTGCTGCTTCCTCCGGTGCCTTAGATGACCGCGGAGGTAGCAGCAGTAGGGGACTCAGCAGTATGAAGCTTCATCTGTGGTGGAAATGTGGGAGGTTGGGCTGTGGCACCCCTAGCAGTACCAGCTGAACTCGGCTGAGTCCCTGGTTAGGCTTGGAGGAACGTAGAGAGTAGAGGTCCCCTTTTTGTTTTGTTTCTTGTTGTTGTCGGCTACCCCCCCAAAATTGTGGGAAGTGCCTTTGGTATATGTATGTATGTATATATATATATATATATGTATACATATGTTTATATATATCATCTCCGCCTACGCCTATTGACGCAAAGGGCCATGGTTAGATTTTGCCAGTCGTCTCTATCTTGAGCTTTTAATATATATATATATATATATATATATATATATATATTATATATATATATATATATATATATATATCCCTTTAACGCAAAGTGAGAACCACACAGACGACAACAACCTCCCTCAAATTGGCCAAACTATAACCTGTTGTAATAAGGAAGGGGGGGGGGGGGGTTGGAGATGGAAGAGTTTAAACATGTGTGTGCATATCTATCGAAATACTTAGTCGTCATTTGTGACGGGTCGCATGCACTTGTATCCAATAGTGTGCCCGTCTATGGAATCTCATATATAACTGGAAAACGAAGTGTGTTGGAAATACTCCCTGTTGACACTTCGTGTATAAAAGGAGGTAGGAACGAAAGGAAATTTTGAAAAATAGCAAAGAGCCTCTGTGACTCTATTGTTTTGCAACACGAAGTGGAGGTGTCCTGTAATCCATTTCTTTCATTGCGATGGGAAAAAATAAAATAAAATTCAAATTTGACACAATAAACTCCACTGGAACGCTCTTCATTTTTTTTTTCTTTTTTACTTTCTCGCTCAAGTGAAAGTCGATGATTCTCTTTCCTATTTGTTTTGTTCGTTTCATAAAAGGAGAAAAAAAAAAACAATGAAAATTTTTTTTTTAACGAAATAAGGTTTTCAATAGAAGAGATC